>NW_019739252.1:15947-18271 GCF_002891405.2 Cryptotermes secundus
GTTGCTAGCTTGCTAGATTTCTAGATATGCGTTGGTAGTTTGCTAGATTTAGGTTGCTAGCTTGCTAGCTTTGCGTTGCTAGCTTGCTAACTTTGATTTGCTAGCTTGCTAAATTTGATTTGCTAGCTTGCTAGCTTTGCGTTGCTAGCTTGTTACTTACCGTTGCTAGTTGCTAGCTTGCTAGATATGCGTTATTATCTTGCTAGCTTTGCGTTGCTTGCTTGCTAGCTTTGCGTTGATCCATTCCTAGTTTTGCGTTTCTAGCCTGCCAGCTTTGCGTTGCTAGCTTTGCGTTGCTAGATTGCTAGCCTGCTAGCTTTGCGTTGCTAGCTTGCTAGATTGCTAGATATGCGTTGGTAGCTTGCTATAATGCGTTGCTAGCTTGCTAAATTTGTGTTACTAGCTTGCTATCATGCTAGATTTACGTTGCTAGCTTCCTAGCTTTGCGTTGCTACCTTTGCTAGCTTTTCGTTGCTAGCTTGCTAACTTTGATTGGTTAGCTTGCTAGCATTGCTTTGCTAGCCAGTCATCTTTGTGTTGCTAGATTACCAGCTTTGCGATGCTATCTTGTTAGGTTTGCGTAGGTAGGTTGCTAGCTTTGCTTTTATATCTTGCTAACTTTGCGTGGCTAGCTTGCTAGCTTTTCGTTGCTAGCTTAATAATTTTGATTTGCTATCTTGCAAGCTTCCAGTGGCTAGCTTGCTAGCTCTGCATTGCTATCTTTCTAGCTTGCTATATATGCGTTGCTAGCTTTCCAGCTTTGCGTTGCTAGCATGCCAGCTTTTGGTTTCAAGCTTGCCAGCTTTGCATTGTTGGCTTGCAATATTTGCGTTGTTGTTTGCTAAATTGCTAGCTTTGGATTGCTACCTTGCTAGCTTTGCCTTGCTAGCTTGCTAGCTTTGCCATGCTAGCTTGCTAAATTTGCGTTCCTAGCTTGCTAGCTTTGCTTTGTTAGCCTGCCATCTTTGCGTTGCTAGCTTGTTATCTTGCGTTGCTAGCTTGCTTAATTTGCGTTGCTAGCTTGCTCGCTTTGCTTTGCTATCTTGCTAACTTTGCGTTGCTAGCTTTCTAGATATGCGTGGCTAGCTATCCAGGTTTGCGTTGCTAGCTTGCCAGTTTTGTTTTGCAAACTTCCTAGCTTTGCGTTGCTAGCTTGCTAGATATGCGTTGGTAGCTTGCTAGCTTTGCGTTGCTAGCTTGCTAGCTTTGTGTTGCTAGATTGCTAGCTTTGATATGCTAGCTTGCTTGCTTTGGCTTGCTAGCTGGCTAGCATTGATTTGCTAGCTTGCCAGCTATGCGTCGGTTTTTTGCTAGGTTTGCGTTGGTAGCTTGCTAGCTTTGGGTTCCTATCTTGCTTACTTTGCGTTGCTAGCTAGCTAGCTTCCAGTTGCTAGGTTGCTAGCTTTGCCTTTCTAGCTTGATAACCTTGCTTTGCTATCTTGCTAGATTTGCGTTGCTTGCTTGCTTGCTTGCTTTCTATGCGATTCTTGCTTGCTTGGATTCCGTTGCAAGCTTGCTAGATATGCGTTGCTACCTTGCTAGCTTTGCGTTGCTAGCTTGAAACCTTTGCGTAGCCTGCATGCCAGCTTTGCGATACTAGCTAGCCAGTTTTTCGTTTCAAGCTTGCCAACTTTGCGTTGCTTGCTTGCCAGCTTTATGTTGCTAGCTTGCTTAATATGCGTTGCTAGCTTGCTAATTTCGCGTTGCTAGCTTCCTAGCTTTGCGTTGCAACCTTGCTAGGTTTGCTTTGGTAGCTGGCTAGCTTTGCGTTGCCAGCTTGCTAGCATTGCGTTGCTGAGCTTGCTAGATTGCTAGATTTGCTTTGCTAGCTTGATAGCTTTTTTTGCTAGTTTACACAATTTGCGTTGCTAGCTTGAAGCATTGCGATCTAGTTTGCTAGCTTTGAGTTTCTAGCTTGCAATCTTTTCGTTGCTACCTTGCAATGTTTCGTTGCTAGTTTGCTAGCTTTGCGTTGTTAGCTTGCTAGCTTTGCTTTGCTTTCTTGCTATCTTTGTGTTGCTAGCTTGCTAGTTTTGCGTTGCAAGCTTGCTGGCATTGCGTTACTAGCTTGCTAGCTTTGAGATCTAGCTTACTAGCTTTTCGTTTCTAGCCAGCAATTTTTGCTTTGCTAGATTGCTATCTTTGCGTTCTTAGCTTGCTAACTTTGAGTTGCAAGCTTGCTATCGTTGCGTTGATAGCTTGCTAGATATTCGTTGCAAGCTTTCCGGCTTTGTGTTGCTATCTTGCCAGCTTTGCATTTATAGGTTTGCCAGGTTTGCGTTGATAACTTGCTAGCTTTGCGTTGCTAGCTTTCTAAATTGCTA
>NW_019739253.1:0-8551 GCF_002891405.2 Cryptotermes secundus
CTGACCTGACCTGAAATGCGTGATAATGTGGGATGTTCCCACAACAGAATAAGCACTTACGCTCAAGATTGCTCAACAGAATCAATCACAACAATACGGTCTGCAAGCAAACACAGTGATAGCTTTCATTCATGTTTTGTTAAGAGATTATTTCATAGCCAAAATAAGATATACTTTGATATGTGTTAATAATAACACATAAACGTGTCCAGAAACACTTCTATTGCAAATAACTATCACTGCAAGGACAAAAAAGGAGAAAAAATACACCATCTTTTTACAAATTAAAAAATATCTTAATATTATACAGTAATAATATAATATATTGACAAATTTCTACCTCAAATTTATATGCTGCGTAGTGTGACAGTTAAAAATTCATCTTATTAATACTGTTAGTGTTGAATGGTGATTGCGGTATGTTTAGAAAACCTGTTCATGTCACGACCTGTGTGTTGAAAACCATGAGCAACAGGTGGAGACTAGAGTCCCAAGCTCTACTCACATTTGTAGATGATACCCTGTTTGGAAAAGTAAGACCATGTGACTTACAAAAATTAGCAAAAGCATTGAAATAGAGAAAGACGTGTGGACTTGATGGTATTCCAAATGAATGCCTTAGGCATCTTCGAAGAAGACCATTAGTACATCTGACACACTCATTTAATCACTTCCTTTGACTGTCCCATTTTCCAAAGTCTTGGAAGGAAGCAAAAGTTATGTTACCGAAACCCAGTAGGGACCCAAAATTTCCTCAAAATTTACATCCAATTAGCAAGCTATCTGATAAAGTTATTCTGAAAATTGTTCAAATGCACCTTAAAGAAAGAAGCCTGTGTAATGCAAGCATGTTTGGTTTCCGTGCCTGTCACAGCACACTTCAAAGTATGAGGCTTATGGACCATGTCATCTTAAATTTCATCAACAACACGTCTATGGCCACAGTATTCTTGGATATTGAGAAAGCATTTGATACAACATGACACCTTGGCTTGCTATGTAAATTGTTGGAATTAAAATTTTTGATCAGCTTAATCAAGCTTATTATCTCTTTTCTTTTTCAGAGGAGATTCAGAATTTTGAAGATGAAATGTCTGCTCCAAGGGATATACAAGCAGGGGTGCCACAAGATTCTGTCCTGTCCCCCACATTTTACAGCATACTTATAAATGATACACCTCGAACACCTGGTGTCTCTCTAAGTCTCTTTGCTTATGACACCAGTATATATATGACACTGCAGGGAGTGTTATGTTCTCAGAAAGATGCAGCGAGGTCTCAGTGCTACTGAGACAAGGTGTCAGCGCTGGAACATAAAAATCAATGATCATGAGGCTTAGTTCATCTACTTTTCTCATGTACTTACATTCCCTGAGGCTTATCTTTCATCAAATGAACAGAACACCCCCATTCGCCATTAGTGTGAAATATATCCATGTAATCTATGATAAAAGTTTTACAGGAAGACTGCACATAGAAATGATTGAAGCCAAGGCCTTCCGAACATTTAATAGAATCGACTTCCTATTCAAAAGCGAGTGTTTAATCACCAGCATTAAACTAAACCTCCATAAGGTACTGATCGGATGAATAAAGACTTCAGCTTACCCCGGCTGGGAATTAGCGGCTCACACCAACCTCTTGAATTAACAGCTCCTACAAAACAAGGTTTCCCATGCTATTGGAAATTTTCCAAGCTGCACACCATTCTGTGATTTGCACACAGTTTTCAATCTTATGTGTGCGCTATATTATTGTATAACAAAATTGTTCAGGTAACATGACGAAGTCATACAAAATCGTGAGAATGAACATGGTCACAGCATAGGACATGGAGAAACCAGACAGAAAATATAAGAGGCTTAACTTGGCGGTGGTCAAGCTTATGACCGTTGATGTAGGATAGGCATGTGCTGTTTTGCAAAGCCTGGACTCACAGAGGACTTGTGTGTAATGCAAAAGGAAGAATTTTCAATGACATGCTACATGTGCGATATGCACACGTGACGAAAGGCCAAGCATGTTCATAAGAGACATGCCCATCCTCTCAGGAAAAAGGATGTTATATGAGGACTATAACTGCAAAGGTTCAATATCTCTGGTTGTGAGTCTCAAGGGGTTTGGTGACAAAACGAACTGACTGGCTGTAAACCGCCAGTCATGAAGTAACTTTGACTTTGATAGCAGTATAGTCCTCAGAGTTAGGCTGCACGTCTCCCCAAGTCGTGAAACAGTCTTGCGGGACTCAAACGAAGAATTTTTGTTTTGGCAATTTCCAAGAGCAATTTGCACAACTGCATGATAATCTAGACTTCAAAACACTGAAACCATAATTCTTAAAAGAGATTGTCATAGTATAGTGACTAGATACTGTGTTTGGATTAATAACTGAATTTATTAAATGCTTATAACTCCTAAGTACAAATAACTATTACATCGTCACTGATTTACACTACAGAACAGTAAAACTACGGCACACAAAGTCTCCTGTTTTTCATTCTTTCATTACTAGTCATGTCACTAGTCGTTTCTTGGTAGTGGCTACTATTGAACTGACAACTCTTGGAACTATTGCACATGATTTCCTTATGCCAGCTGAAGTTTTACACAAAAAACATGGGATGGTCTGAAACAATTTCTTTCAAGACAGCACATATATGTTGCTGACTTTGTAGATTAGACAGCTTAATGTTCTCTCCCTCCAGGTACACACGAGCCCTCTTAGCAGCAAGATGTGCATAATATGTAGGTGCTGGATAGGACACACTGCGTGTACAACGTGAGAACATATGACATAAGTAGTATGCAATCTTTTCAATTTCATTTTCTGTCATACTGTCATCATCATTCCACAATAAATGATACTTGGTAGGTCTGCTAACACCCTGGATGCTGGAATGGCTAACCAGATAAAAGTCCACTTCAGTTGGGTGAGTAATTTCACGATCAACCAATGTACCGGGTGGAACGTTCTTATATCTCCCATCTGCATCCTCACTTCTTGGAAAGAATCGGGTGTGGTGATGTTTCTGCACCACCAAGAATGTCACTTTAGGTTCATATTCTTGGCCCATAGAAAAACAAGCACGTCGAATTGCATTCACCTCACTGTTCAAAACCTGGGCGAACTGTCCGTCACCTACACCATCTCGAAAAAATATTATCCTCTCCGGTTTGCAAGCAGATGTGTGTCTATAAAAGAACAGAAGCTGCTGTCTCATGATATTTTCCAGGTCTTCAATGATCTCTACCTTCGGAGGTTGTAACCTAATCTGGGTGTTGTACTTGAAAACCTTTGGATCATGGCTGGCAGTTACAGCAGCAACTGAAGGGATGCTAAGCTGATCAGGCGATGGATGGGTCACATCGGCTCCTACTATCATAACTGGGCGAAACAAACATGGTGGCCTTGATACTGAAGCAAATGTGTGGTTTATACCATTCAGTTTTGAGTTGATTTTCAATAGAATGTTGGAACATACAGCAGGATTCAAACGTGACATTGTTCTTCCCTTCACACATTGAGTCAATACTCCAACATTCAGCTCTGCTACTTTCTTCACTTTAGCATAGCAGTCTCCTCTATCAGGAACAACTACCACCACCAGCTGAACCGCTCTCTTTACTGTTTTAAAGAATTCCATTAGTTGATGTGTATTTTTTGTTGGAGGCTGCATACTTTTTGGGGGAGGAGGAGGAGCAATTTCCATTCCCAAAGTTCGTCCCACGTTCTGCATTTCAACTGCAAACCGTCTCATCTCATCTTCTGTTGTATATTTGTTTAAGTTCAGAATAATCCAGTGAGAAAGCTTGTTGCTGCTCAAAAATGTTAATGGCCTCCAAACACCCTTCATAGGCTTTACAACATTTTTTTTGTCCACTTCAACATTATATTGTAACTGTGGTGCCTCTAGTACACGAGCCTCTACTTTTTCAAATCGGTCACTGACTGAGAGGCCAAACTCTTTCATATATGGGTCGTCGTTGAATCTCACCGACTGCAGCGCTTCCCGAATCTTTTGCTTCCTGATATCGGTAGATGTTGTAGTGTTCTTTATCATATTTGATATTTGTGTCTCATTCAATCTTCTGATTGTTGCTTGACCCCTTATCACCGTGCACAACTCTGCTGGAACATAGATTGGTTTAAGCCTATTCACAGAGCCAACATGAAGACATGGGAGATGTGGATATGAAAGAATTATCTTCTTCTCATGGGCAAAGTATTCTGCAACAGATATCCATGTGTGATCATCCAATTCAAAGAACTGTTCAACTGGACTTTTTGTAATATTGTTCACTCTGTATGTCCTCTTGCTGGTTGGCACATTTGGAAGCATATAATCAATCTTCAGTCCACGAATATAGTTCAAGAAATCTTCCTTTTGCTGGATTGTTAGTTCTTTCTGAAGGTCTTCATGCCTGAGCTTACATATCTCCAAAATGAGGTCTACAACATTTCTTGCTGAGGGGAAGCCTTTGTGAGCGACATCAATATTAACAAAGGGTTTCCATCCCAGGATGGCACTTTGAAAGAATCCATGCCACATTTCGACGCCATCACCTAGTTCCACTACTCGACCCTTTGGAGGACTAAAGAAAGAGCGTCCTGCCTGCACAAACCTGAAGGCTGACACATTGCGCAGTATAATATCAACAGCTTGAATGGCTTTTTGAGGAGGAAGAAGAGAAGCCCCACTAGCCGTGTACTGTACCAGAGACTGCAAATCAGCCTGAGATGCATACTTGATGGTAATCTTAAACTTTCTTTCTTTACCAGATTCATTATCACACAAAGCAATATGATCACACATCTCTCTGCCAAATGGCAGCTCTCCAGAGCTATACAAATTTTTCTTCCCGTCAAATGCTGGAAACCGTTTTGGATAATGTTTGAGCCTAAATTCTTCCATGGCAGCCCTCAACATTCTCTGTGGAAATGAAGGCTCTAGTGTTACATCATAATGTATGATAATGTTGTTTCGTACTCTTGACAAATCCAGTGCAAAATGATTAGTTTCAACAATTATTGATTTCCCCATGGTTCCACACTTATTCCAATCCTTTCTCACTGGTAATTGCAATGTCTGAATTAACTGGTTTGTTGTTTCAGCACCTGATGTATCACCTACAGTTCGCTGAGCAGCTCCTGCTGACAGTGCTCCTTGTAAAGTACTTCCATGTTCTAGTCCTTGGCTGTGTTTCATTTGCTCTCTGTGTGGTCCTGTGTGGCCATTGCAAAGACCAGAAGTACCAACAACTGCCCCCACCTGGGTTGGTAGTACTTGTTCCTGATGAAGCATCATCTTCTGCTGCAGTGGTTGAGATGGTCTGGCACGTCCTTCAGTACTTAAAAGCGTTTCCTGTTGTTGTTGCTGTTGTTTTTTAAGTTGTGATGGTTCGATTTGTGTAGTTTCACTTCCTTTCTGTCCAGTGCCAGTTTTCTCTGATCCGTCACATTTGTCTCCAGTTTTCTGCCTCCAAGATGTCTTTTGTGCTTTCTTACGCATTTTGTTGAATCAAATTTTTGTAGCGTGTTTTTCTACTGAAGACGCCGTTCGGACTGTTAATTGGTTCAATTAACAACCTACAAGTCTTGGCTACAATTAATTAGAACACTGTTACGGGTTTAAACACTTTAGAACCCTACACACAGATCTCTTCACACTATCACGATTCACTCGTTACAACTGAACTCGGTGACTACTACAATTCAACTGTCTTACGCGGCTGCTATATTTCAACTGACTCCTTAGGCAGTGTAGTTCTCTTATAAACCCTCAGCCAGCGAACGGGAAAACGCCTCGCTTCCTTGTTGCCTAGTTGCCGTGTTTGCAGGTGTTGCTGGGAACGCTATCGAGGGTTGTTTATTGCTGCGTAGCAACCTCGGCATCCCCCGGTGCATCACTGTTGTCAACTAATTCTCAAGTCAAAGTCACATTGCGACTGATGGTAATTCTCAGTATGTAACCTCGGGGCAGACCAAACATAAAACAGTTTTTCCTAGCAATTTCTATGTTGCTATAGACGTGTGTTTACCTCGCCGTTGCATAGAAACTGTAGTTCTCCTATTGTTACGCGGGTGTTTACTTCCACGGGGTGTTTACCTCGCCGTTGCATAGAAACTGTAGTTCTCCTATTGTTACGCGGGTGTTTACTTCCACGGGAACTTGTTTACCGAGTTGTTGCCGAGCAACGAAGTATTCCGGTTTTCAATATAGGTTATGTATGATTCTGAAAAATGTGTAACGAGAAAAATGGGCCTAACAGGAAGGGTCAGTTAACTGGAGATGTATTATTATTTCGCTCTCAGAGTAAATGCCTGGTTGATCAGATCAAGGATCGAATGGGCTGTGGTGTAAACGCTGCATTTTCTTAATCGGTACTTGCTTGGTTTGTTTCTCGGCTGGGACACCAACTAACGTGACTGAGGGTTTCTTATGTTTTCTCTTCCGTCCTTCGAAACAGATGCTAGGATATTACCTGGTTAGGGAACAGCAGCTTCCCTCCAAATCCTTTTGAAACCTCATTCGTCTCTCATCCTACCATTCAACACCAACAGTATTTGTAAGATGCATTTTTAACCGTCACATTACGCATCATATAAATATGAGGTAGAAATTCTATAATTTATTATTACTGGATAAGGCTAAGAGATATTTAATTTGTAAAAAGATGGTATTTTTTTGGTCCTTGCAGTGATAATTATTTGCAATAGACGTGTTTCTGGACACCTTTACATGTTATTATTAACATTCCAGGCAAGCAAAATTTGAATTTGCTTGTACTTCTGCTATGAAGCGCCTGAACTGTGTAAATAGGGACAATTTTTCTTATTTTGTTCATACAACACAAGATGCAAGGCTTGGCACTGTTATATGGGACACTCCATACAGCATTGAATAATGGCAATGTTTGTCAATAATCTATAATCGCTCGGCCGCAGTGTACATTTACTTTGTCAGTTTCTTAGATAATTCATGCATTTTTAGTGTCTCACTTATCCATAGCCTTCTGACCGGTTATGGGGTCGTTAGATTCATATGCAGTTGATAAAGGGAGATCTTTCTCCGAGGGATGTGCGGGCGTAGTGTGAAGATGATCGTTCACTGCCATATGGGGCCGAGATGAAAAATGAATGGAACACCATCTTTTTACAAATTAAAAATCTCTTAACACTATACAGTAATTATATATTGACGAATTTCTACCTCAAATTTATTTGCTGCGTAGTGTGACGGTTAAAAATTCATTTTATAAATACTGTTAGTGTTGAATGATGATTGCGGTATGTTAAGAAAACCTGTTCATGTCACGACCTGTGTGTTGAAAACCATGAGCAACATGTGGAGACTAGAGTCCCAAGCTTTACTCACATCTGTAGATGTGATAGATGGAATGTAAGACCATGTGATTTACAAAAATTAGCAAAACCATTGAAATAGAGAAAGACATGTGGATTTGATAGTATTCCAAATGAATGCCTTAGGCATCTTTGAAGAAGATCAGTAGTACATCTGACACGCTCATTTAATCACTTCCTTTGGTTGTCCCATTTTCCAAAGCCTTGGAAGGAAGCAAAAGTTATGTTACCAAAACCCAGTAAGGACCCAAATTTCCTCAGAATTTACATCCTATTAGCAAGCTATTTGATAAAGTTATTCTGAAAATTGTTCAAATGCACCTTAAAGAAAGAAGCCTGCTTAATGCAAGCATGTTTGGTTTCTGTGCCTGTCACAGCACACTTCAAAGTATGAGGCTTATGGACCATGTCATCTTAAATTTCATCAACAACACGTCTACGGCCACAGTATTCTTGGATATTGAGAAAGCATTTGATACAACACGACAACTTGGCTTGCTATGTAAATTGTCGGAATTAAAATTTTTAATCAGTCTAATCAAGCTTATTAGCTCTTTTCTTTTTCAGAGGAGATTAAGAATTTTGAAGATGAAATGTCTGCTCCAAGGGATATACAATCAGGGGTGCCACAAGGTTCCACCCTGTCTCTCAAAGTCAAAGTCAAAGTCATGTTGCAACTGACGGTCAGTCAGTCTGTCTGTCTTGGTGTCGAGCCCCAGCTGGGGCTCATGACCAGATGTTTTCTTCTTTGTCAAAGTTGCTGTCCTGTCCATTTGGGGTGCCCTCTCTGATGAGTGGTCGGGTCTGTCATTTGTCAGTCTTAGTCACTCTATTATCAGTATTGACATATATTTACAAAATAATTCTAGTCTTAATTACTCTTTATATGTACAAGGTGTGGCAATAAAGAACCCGGATTACTTTTATGACTCATTTCCGGCCACGTCATTGACGAAGAGGAGGGTAGGGCATTGACCCTTGGACTTCCCTCTACCGTCACACAATTTCATTCACGTGCATCGGTTAGTCTGGCCGCGACCATTGTTAGAAGCGGATCGTGTTTCTGAGCTCCGTCGGAATAATGCTGAGTGCTAATGCAGAACAACGTGCTAACATCAAATTCCTCACAAAACTTGGAAAATCTGCCACTGAAACTTACAATTTGTTGACAGAAGTATATGGTGATCA
>NW_019739253.1:9169-18166 GCF_002891405.2 Cryptotermes secundus
CCAACAGTGGAAAATTCGCATGGAGCGGTGTAGGGATCGGGGAGGGGACTACATTGAAGGGGATAACATTTCGACTGTCTGATTTTTTTTTAATAAAGGGTTAGAGCATGAATCCGGTTTCTTTATTGCCACACCTTGTACAATATATACAAGGCCTCTATCAATCCAGGCTTAGTACAGCAAATTATGTCCTATTTCTAGTATTATTTGCTACCACGGCAGTCTAGTCACTTGAACGGTCGTATGCCTGACCGCCGCCAAGTTTGACCTACTTATACTGTCTATGTCGGGCTTCACCTTGACCAATAATGCGAACATTCTCATTATCATCATTTTGTATGACTTCTGCTTGTTGCCTGCATAATTTTGTTATGTAATCATATACGTACGGGATTTTGAATGCCATGTGCAAATCGCCGACCGGTGTGCGCCTTGGAAAATTGCCAATGGTGCGGAGAACCTTGTTTTGCAGGCGCTGCAATTTCAATAAATGAGTGTCTGCCGCAAACTCACAGGCAGGGACTAGCATAAGTCATTATAGATCTAATAAGAGCTTTATGGAGGGTCAGTTTAATGTTAGTGCTCAATCGCTCACTTTTGAAAAGGGAATATACTCTAATGAATGTTCTGAAGGCCTTGGCTTCGATCATTTCTATGTGTAATCTCCAAGTCACTCTCTTATTGAAGATTACACCTAGATATTTTGCACTATTTACAAATGGAATATTTCTTCCATTTAGAGTGAGACAAGACTGAGGTGGTCGACGACCACGAGAGAAGTAGACCCTCTGAGTCTTATCTTCATTAATTTTAATATTCCAGCGCTCACACCAGGTCTCCACTGAGCTGAGACCGCGCTGGAGTTTTCCAACAATAAAACCCTCCTTGCGATCTGTCACATATAGACAGGTGTCATCCGCAAAGATGGCCAGGTGAACACCATGAGTTTGGGGGAATCATTTATATACAAGTTGAAAAGAGTAGGTGAAAGGACAGAACCTTGTGGCACCCCTGCTTGCATTTCCCTTGGCGTTGACATTTCGCCTTCGACCGAGAGACTGAATGTACGCTGAGAAAGAAAGGACTAATAAGCTTGGTCAAACAGTTAGAGAATTCCAATTTTGATAACTTATACAGCAAGCCTGAGTGCCACGTGGTATCAAAGGCTTTTTCAGTGTCCAAGAACACTGCAGCCGTAGACATTTTATTGTTGAAATTAAGGGTCACATGGTCCGCCAGCCTCATACATTGCTATGTCGTGCTGTGATGTGCACGAAAACCAAACTGACGTGCGTTGAGCAGGCTTCATTCTTCAATATGTTTATGGAGAAATTTCAAAATTACTTTTTCAAATAGTTTTCCTGTCGTGGACAGAAGGCTGATTGGATGTAAATTTTGAGGAAATTTTGGGTCTTTACCGGGTGATTGGTTAGCACACGTGATGGTGAAAAGTGAGCTGGACAGTGGATGCTGTATAAATATGGGAACTGACAGCAAAATGCAGCAATGTGGTATTGACTTAGGAGTGAGTGTTGTCCGTTGATCGGCGAAACAGCGTGATAGTATGTGGGATGTTCCCACACCTTATTTGATGAGCACTGGTGGATCTGTCCACATACACTTACATTGCTTCTTCAGTTAGCAGTAAGTGCCTTCACATTCAACACTTGATGAATAATAATACAGTTGTGGGTGGGTGTTATTTTCACAAATAGTGATTCACTGAATGTGGAATCGTCTCCTTAGAATGCAGGTTGCTCAGAGCTGTGGTAACCACAGTGTAATAGGTAAAGTTGTCCCTGTGCTATGAAGATGTAAGGGGTAGTGGATGTATAGACCCACGTTTTCTTGACCTCAGCAATAGTTGGAGATGAGTGGTCAGCTTCACCCCACAGCCGCCTTATCCCTGGGGAAAGAGTCCCCGGTATCCATTGGATAGGAGTTTGGGTGGGCCCCAGAGTTAGTCTTGATGACATGGAGAAGTAGAAGTTCTTGCCTCCACTGGGACTCAAATTCTGACCCTTTGGTCGTCCAGCCCATTGCCAGCTGCTATACTGACTGCATTATCCTGGCTGATGATATGGAGGATAGCTGTGGTTATATTAAATAAACTGTCGTGGAAATATTTACAAGTACAGTAAATGTACTCTGTATAGTGTCCAAGCTGCTGAAAGAGATCAGTTTTTCAGCCCTTGGCACTAGCAGTCACAGAGACAGATGCCAAATGCATGACTGCACTACTGTCTGCCTGTCTACACTGTTCACTATGTAACATCTTCAGTGCTATGGTGTTAGTCCCAGAATTAACATGTGTTTCATCTCTTTTTCCCTAACATATTTTGTTATCAGAAAACATAAAATGTAAGTCACATTCAGAACTAATAAAACTTTGCAATGAAATGTTTTTCCAGCTCTGGTAGCACTGTCATATCAATTTGTTAACATTTTATAGAACTGAGTCCTGTTTTAATCTTTCTGTAGGTTACATAATAACCATCTCATAAATATTTAAACAGACTTATGTTTCTTTATTTTTCTTTCTTGTTCACAACATGTTTCAACCCTTGTGGCCATCATCAGGTGAAATACAACAAAGCTGACTAAACATACTGTAAATTCTGAAGAACTGACAAGTGTACAGCTGCAATAACATATCCCTGTATATGATTCGTAGCTTTCATATTGACTGGAAGCAGTGAAGTCTTCTTGCACCATCACAGACTCATGAAGATGGAATGGGTATCCAGTGTTTTAGAGATTGTCTGTCTCCATCATGACAAAGGCACAAGAGGACTTAATTTCAATTCTTCCCTTTTCTTGGAGCCATCATGGCTGTAATGGATCATAAGAGGCAGTCTTCCTTCAAAGCAGGGATATGTGTTCCAACTTGCCTTGTTGTTATATTCTGTAGTCGCAAATGGAGTCGTTCATAAGTAAAATTCAAGTGGTGTAAGAGTAAGGCAGACAATAAGTAGACTCCTCAGGGTTCTCTAGCTCCCAATCTAGTGACCAGCCAATCTCCATTGTTTTCTGAGTACACTCGTAACAAACAGAATATTAATGTCTTTCTTTTGATTATTACTGACATGATATTTTTTTGATTATATTTATTTGCTTAGTGTACAGTCCCCAGGGTTGTAATGCTATGTAATTTTTGCTTGGTTTATTGTTGGAGGCAGTAGAAACATCAAGCTTTCTTCGAAGTACACAGCATTACAGCATTACAGTCAGTCCTGTAAGAACCTCAAATCTAGCATATTTATTTATTTTGATATGTTGTACAGTGTTTAAAAAAACTGTTCTTGTCACAATCACAAGAATGAATTTAGAACAGGTAATGAGCCATATAATGTCTGTAGAGTTCACAAATGATGTCACTTCGCATTTATTTTGTTTGCTTACTTTAGTTTACCGAATTTATCCTGTTAGTAGCATGTATATTAATATACAGCAGTGGTTCCCAAATGGGGGGGGGGCACCTGGGTAAGAATGAAAAAGTTCCAGGGGGTGTGATGCCATGAGAAAAGGAAATAAGTTTTTATGTTGGGGGACAGCATGACTTCCCATGTCATAAGTTAAATTAACATTTACCTAATTTTGGAATTCCTGTTATTATGTATGCAGTGACTAAAATACTGTATGTATGAAATTTAAGGTACATTTCAGACTGTGGTCGAGCAGGTAGAGGGGGTGTTCAATCAATTTTGTTGTGTGACTAAAGTAACCCCAAGGTTAGAGAAACATACAGCCTGTTCATAGGGGACTCTGGAGCTTTCTTCTGTTGCCTGCAAACTACAGGAAGGACTGTTGCAGTAACGTCTTATACTGTAACTGAAACGTTTCATAGAATTTGTATGACATAAAACATTCATTCATTCATTCATTTATTCACATTCCATAAGATCTTTACAAGGTCGAAAAACAACCAATTAGGTATAGAAATCGTCAAGTAGCTTAATCACATCTTGCTTATCAATCAAGCAGCTGTCAAAAAACAATTAATAGTAGATAAGGTCTACATTAATCATAAAAGAATTGAACTGCTCTAGTGCAGCCTTTGACAGATCTTAGGTATTTTCATCTCTGCTGCTTTAATTCTGTTCCAGTCTCTCTTCAGTCGATATTTCACAACTGTAAAGAAGAACTGGGAGTGTCATAAGCCTATATAATTTTATATTTGTCTGTTTCCTAGTTGTAATTTTTAACATTCTTGGAACTACCCCACATATGCTCTGAAATTTAGTAGTTTACTTATTTAGGTCTTCATCATACGTATGTGTAACATTATAGCATTATTTGCTCTATAACTGAATTATTGTCAGCAGTGTGCAGTGTGGTTTACAGAAAATATTTTAATTTTAGATCTTGATGGTGTATAACAAAAAATCAAATGCATTCCGTGGTGAAAAGAATGCCACAAAAGAGCACAATACTGCCTCTGTGAATTACAAAACACAATATTGGCAGAATCTTTGTGCTAATTTCAGAATCTGAAAGATATGGTGTGGCATTTTGCACAGAGCAGCTGCATCAAGTCTCAGATAGACATTGATGAATTTGTGTTATATTTGTTAAATTTGCTCTTGTTCTGCTTCACTTTTAGGTGGTAACAACATTACTTGAATTTAATAAACTGCACAGAAATCACAAAACTTTTTCTTGGCCAGCCCAGGAAGTTTATCATCCTTTGTTTGATTCATCTGCACCATTCAGGCAAGGATCAGTCATATGGGCTGTTGTGAACAGGACTCTAGTTCCATTCTGTATGTAGCTCAGTGTATTTATTTATTGGTATTAACTAATCATAGTATAATTGGTTCAGTGAAAAATCTTTTTCTTATGAATACCAATATTATTTTGCTGTCACTAGAATTGTAGTAACATTTCTGGGGAACTAGATGTAATATAACCCTTTAATGCCCGTGGTTACTATATGTACCACCTCAGTCTGCATGCTGCAGGAGTGGATTGGTTCATAAAGTATTGTAATTTGATTATGTATGAGCACTTGTTAAATGCTAACATCAGTATAAAAAGTAAGGACATGTCTCTCATTCATTCCATTTCTTTTAATTATGTCACAAATTGAAAGACTTTGGGAAGGAGTGTTTTATTTTTCTCCACAACTTTTGTTCAGGACGTTTTTTACTGTGGTAAATATTGTCACAATATTTAACAAGTTTTGCTTGAGATTTGTCCAGTATCACATGTAGGTCACCATTAAAATGTTCATTATTGTTGCACAATTTTAACCAAAATTTGAGTTTGTTGGCAGATTTGTGTGAAACTCAAATGTCATAAAAAGCTCATCAGCATTTCACAAGTAGTTATGTGGTTAATGTAGTAGATGCATTTTTGCTTCATTATGAATACGTACACCAAAAGAAATAACACAATGAAAATGCTTAAGAGATTTTCAAATATTGAGTTATATAGTAGTAATGTAGTATTGTATATGTAGTAATAAACTTTATTATTTAAGAATGCTGGATATGTTGTTAATTTATCATATCATCACATTAAGTCTGCCAATGAAAGTAATGCATGCCTTGTGTCAAGCTTCAAGAGCAATGTACTACTTAAATGATTGGTCTGGAACATGTCAAGTTCCTGCAAGTGATATTGACAGCTGTGAAAGTCATGGAGAGTGCTAACACTTTCTATAAAGGATTCACTGTCCTAGTTTCACCACAGTTCATAAATGAGACATATGATAATCGTTTGAAAGAGGTATGGTTCAACACTTATAAATATTTCTATTACTATTGTCAAACCATATTTGTCATGGGATCCAGGATTGTTCACTTTGTATAGTGACCAGGCTAAGGGCTGGACGACCTAGGATACAGAATTCAATTCCAGGTATGGGCAAGAAATTTTTCCCTTGTGTGCACCGTCCAAACTATCTGGAGCAAACCCACATGTCCAGAGGGTACAGGGGAAAAGTGATCACTGCATGAAGCTGACTACTCACCTCTATCTACTGCCAAGGTTAAGACTGTGTAGAGCTTTACCTCTACTGCCTCACAAGTCTTCATAGCATAGTGCTTAGCCCTTTTTATGCCACACATCAGCTGATTAGAATGGCTCAGGGCACTTGCATTGAAACTGTCACAGCTGTAGAGTTCAGCTCAATCACTGCAGCATTTCTGTCAATATGGGGCATTAAGTGTGACACAGGTAAATGTAACCTTATCTTAATTATAGAACTAAGCACTGTGCCATGAGGGCATATGGGGGAATGGCGGTATAGCTCCACCATTCATGACCTCAGCACAAGACGGGTGAAAGCTCAGCTTAACGCCTCTGCTGCTTAGGGCAAACAGGTTTGCATATTATCTGCACTTGTGGTCATTTGAAAGTCATCTAGGGGATAGTATTGTGGGCTTCTCTGTGCAATGGCATTTACCCTGGAACAGCTGTGGTGTTCTTTGTAGCTAATTCAGTGGTGGGGCTTGGCAGTTAGAGAGTTAATTAATTACTAGGGCAACCTTTATCATTTACCATATTTGATACAGGTTTCATTTTGCTGTACAGGACTGTCCAGCTGATGTCCGCATTCCTATAACAGTACGCTTATGTTCAGAGTTAATGAGTAAAATCTCATTATTTGAGCAGTGCACTGAAGTGTCAGATTTACAGTCTGCTGTTTATAATTCTGCGTTGCAACATTGTCAGAATGTGGTCAAAGAGGTGAGATATATGATATACCATAATGGGACTGTAGGAATTACAAAGGTGTATGCTTACTTATGGCTTATAAACATGATATTGAGCACAAGATTATCACAGAAGTTCAGCATCACTTTCAATTGGGCCAAAGACACTAAAACTTTCCATCACAGTGGTAATCCTGGTTACATTGTTGGCAAACCATTCATGAGTTGAAAAAAGGTAATGCAGATTGTGCAATGGCATTTACCCTGGAACAGCTGTGGTGTTCTTTGTAGCTAATTCAGTGGTGGGGCTTGGCAGTTAGAGAGTTAATTAATTACTAGGGCAACCTTTATCATTTACCATATTTGATACAGGTTTCATTTTGCTGTACAGGACTGTCCAGCTGATGTCCGCATTCCTATAACAGTACGCTTATGTTCAGAGTTAATGAGTAAAATCTCATTATTTGAGCAGTGCACTGAAGTGTCAGATTTACAGTCTGCTGTTTATAATTCTGCGTTGCAACATTGTCAGAATGTGGTCAAAGAGGTGAGATATATGATATACCATAATGGGACTGTAGGAATTACAAAGGTGTATGCTTACTTATGGCTTATAAACATGATATTGAGCACAAGATTATCACAGAAGTTCAGCATCACTTTCAATTGGGCCAAAGACACTAAAACTTTCCATCACAGTGGTAATCCTGGTTACATTGTTGGCAAACCATTCATGAGTTGAAAAAAGGTAACGCAGATTTTTGGCACCGAAGGAGAGATTGATAAAGAAGCCATTGAAATTGATGAAAATCCAGAGAAGTGGCTCTCAATTGCAGGAGCAAAAAATTATGGTAAATGTGACTTAGAAGGGAATGAGGGTAACTCTTTGAGACACTCTGTGACATCTGGGGAGAACAGGCGATCTTCTTGCATGATATTTGTAAGTCCATCAAACTTTACATCACCCTCTGCATGTGCAGCATTGCATAAAGCAGTGATTTAATTATTATCTGGTAATATGGTGGCAAATGTTACATCAGCTAAGGAGTTCAATTTTTATATAGCAACTTTTGGAGATGCAGAAGTTGAGGATACTGGTGACAGGACACAAGTGATATTAGAAAGTGTTCCATCGTTTTTAACAAGTTCAAGTCAAAGTGATGATTGGACACTAACTTGTAAAGGCATTGTGACAAGTATCTACAGTGATATAATGTTTGCCAATGTGGGGTCTTTAGCGGTTCCTCAAGCAAAAATCTTAGTTTCTGTTTTCAGATTTGACCCCCTTGTGATATAATGTTCACATGTTCTTCTATGCACTGTGCACATGAAACTGATGAACAGCACTTTGAAGTAGTAAGCTCGCATCGTTTGTCAATGTTACCAAACCTGCAATTGTAGAGTTTGCAGAACCACTGGTTTTGAAGTGAAATTACCCCATGACTTTTTCTATCCATTTTTCAGTAATTCACCTCTTTTAAGACCAAGTAATGCACTTGTACTGGTTTCACTTTTCTTCTTCCCAAGTGTCCAAAGCAGACTACACTGAATATGGCTCTTCTTTTGGACATCATCCATCATCTTGAAATTTTTCAAATGCAGTTTCTCAGAACCACATCTCACTGCATCATCATTTATAATCGGAGAAATGTTCCTGCATGCTTGGAGCCATTACAGATAGCTAGTCTCAATCATTGGACTAGTAACCTTTACTGGTGACAGAAACAGAGTCAGTTTCTGAAGACTTGTATGTTAAAAAACTCAAAGACAGTGGACAGTATCCAAAATAATAATCCTGTTTAATGTAACATACCATCATGGGAAACATTTAGACTGGAATCAGAATATGCCAGCTGACATAAGAGTCAGTAATTTAGCTATTCCTCATATCCTGCCAGATGTCCAGTTATGCAGCAGAGTTGATTATCTGCTGGCTTACTGAGATCTGATTATGAATAATATTTTCAAAAATGTTAGAGAAGTTATTTAAAATTGTAAAAGGTGATAGCTAGTCACAAGAGTGTTGATGCCCTTCGTAGATACAGGGACAACAGCCACTTCATTCTACATAGAGGGAAAGTCTCTTCTAATAAAGTGAGATGTATGTGTTTGGAGCAGGACAAGGATCTCAGCGCTGTCATTGATAATATAACTGGGGATTACCTATGACATCAGATTGCCCAAGTAATGTCAGAACTGGCAGAAATGGTATGACAGTCAAAAGGGGTAGCCTCAGGAATGATAGGGATATTAAGAGAAGAGGAGGCATTAAAAGAAGACCGAAAGGCTTCTGTAATAAGTTGCAGCTCCATGATGATGATGATGATGATGATGATGA
>NW_019739253.1:18672-67778 GCF_002891405.2 Cryptotermes secundus
GGTTGTCTCGAAATTTTCATTACTTTTGTTTTTTCCACATTCATTTCCATGCCATAGCACCTTCCAATTTCGATTAGTCTATCAATCATACCCTGTAGCACAGTTTCTTCCTTAGCCATGAACACAAGGTCATCTGCATATTTCACAGTCTGAATAATTTGCCCTCCTAATTTGAAGTCTCCGAGCCCATCCAGAGCTTCTTTGGTAAGGCATTCGCTGTACAAGTTGAACAAAATTGGTGATAAACGGCATCCTTGTCGAACTCCTCTTCCAATCTTCACACTTCTTGTCTCCCCTCTGTCCAGTTGCACTCTAACTTTCTGATCCATGTACAATTTACTAATCAATCTTCTTTCACGCCAATCAATACCTGTTTCCTTTAGGATCTGCATTAATTTGGTCCAATTTACATGGTCAAATGCCTTCTGCCAGTCTATAAAGCAAGCACACAGTTCTTCATCTATCTCCAAAGTTCGTTCTGCTATAATTCTCATCATCCCAATTGCATCCCTGTTCCTTTTCCTCTTCTAAATCCAAACTGATCCTCTCCAAGTATATCCTCTATTTTCTTTCAATTCTTCTTTTAAGTATCTTTGCTATTATCTTTGCTGTATGTGCCATAAGGCTTATTGTGCGATGGTTGCTGCATTTTGTAGCTTATGTCTTTTTCTTTAAGGTAATCATTGTCACTTTTGTAAAGTCCTTGGGCCACTCCGCAGTTTCATATACTGCGGAGTATGGTGTTTATTAGTTTTGTCAGTGTTTTCAAACTACCTTCTCCCAGAAACTTAAGCACATCTCCAGGTACATCATCATCTCCTGTAGCCTTTCCATTCCTGATGTCCTTGATAGCTTTTTCCACCTCACTTTGTAAAATATATGGTCCTTTCTCATCTGTATCTACTTCTTCTTGCAGTTCCACTTCCAAGGTTTCTGGTCGATCATATAGTTCTGTAATATAATTTTCCCAAATTTTCAGCACTTGCCTCTGATATACTATTCTGTTCCCCCGGGAGTCTTCAATGCCAATATTTTGAATCCCATGGTTCTCTTTCCATCCTAGTTCTTTTGTCTTCATGTCCATAAAGTCATAACGTCCTGTTCTTTGAAATTCTATAATCTCATTACATATCTTCTCAAGATGTTCCTTTTTGGCCCTGTCTGTGGCTCTTTTGAATTCATTCCTCAGTCACCTGTATTTCCTCCTGCCTTCTTCATTGTTTACATTCTTCCATTTCCTTCGCTCCTCCATTTTACTCAACATCTCCTGTGTAACCCATGGTTTTCTTGCTATCTTCTCAACTTTACCAACCAATTCACTAGTAGTATCTAACACGCATTCTTTTATATTGTTCCACTGCACTTCAGCATTGTCATTTCACACTGAAGCATATATAGGCCTAGTATTATGAAATATTCTTGTATATAATGCAAATTGTAACAGTTTTGTATACAGCAATACCTCACATAATCTGAGTAATCGGTTCTGCCAATATCCCGGACTATTTGAAACCGGACTTATCGAGGAACTAAATACATACAAAAATGATAATTGGTTAAAAAAACACAATTTTTCAATAAATAAAACATGATTAATATATTCAAATGTCTATATTATAAATAATTTTTAAATAATTCTGTTTTTCATAATTCATTTTTATTCTCTAAAAATTGCAATATTGATGTCTGCGTATTTTTCTTCTTTGGCCTTTTCTCTTCTTACATTTCTTTGTACCAACGAATTTCATTGTTTATCGTTCGGCGAATTGTAAGGCTACGTTCAATATTGGGATCAATTTCCATAATATGCTCTGACAAGGTTTCAACCATTCCAATAATTTTTGATAGTTGTTCAGCTGTTAATTCTTGTGCAGGCACTTCAACACAGTCGTCGTTGTCTAAGTTGTCCTCCCGTTCTTCATAAGCCCGTTGTTCATCTATGTTAATAAGTGTTTCATTATCTAGTTCATTGGTGTTCGATTTGATGCGCTCAATTACGTTGATGGAATCTAACTCATTGAAACAAAGTTGCTGTCCAATTTCTACTGTTATTACTGACTTCATTAAAATGAGTTTCAAAACCAATGAAATCATTTGCACAATGCGGTATGATATGTTTCCATACTGCCCTCATATTGCTTGCCGTTAATTCATGCCATGCTTTGCCTATACTTTCGATAACGTTTCTGATATTGTAACTCTCTCAAAATTCCGTTAAAGTAGGCGCATTTTCTCCTGTTGTAGCTTTTATGGCTTGCGAAAAAGTGCGGCGCAAATAATAGGCCTTAAATTTCGCAATGACACCTTGATCCATTGTTTGGATCAACGACATCGTATTTGGTGGAAGAAAAGTTATTTGTACATTTTCATTTAAATCACAGAGACCAGTGAGATGACCTGGGGCATTATCTAATATCAATAAAATCTTAAAATCTAATCCATTTTCTCTGCAATAACGTTCTGTTGTAGGGCAAAAATAGTTGGTGAACCAATCTTCAAATAAAGCTTTTGTGACCCATGCTTTCTTATTTGACTTTTCATTGGCTGCTATAAAGGTGCGTGACGACAGTTTTTTCCAGAATAAATCCGTTTCATTAACGTTGAATATTTATTCATCTTTGTAGCCACATTTTTGTATGATTTCACTTAATTCCTTCGAATATCTTGAAGCAGCCTCTTTATCTGCACTAGCCGATTCACCAACAATACGAACATTGTGAATACCAGTTCGTTGCTTAAAACGGAGAAACCACCCACGACTTGCCATAAAATTTTCACTGCTAGTTCCCTCACCTTGTTTTCTATATCATCAGAAGTCTTCAAGTCATTGTAAAGACTTAATGCTTTGGCTTGAATTTCCATTTGACTAAGTGGAACTCGTTTTTGATTTAAATCTTTGATCCATATGGATCATGTTTACCATTCGAGTGGTTTTTGAACTGATGACTCGTCCATTCCCTTTTTCACGGCCTATCTTAGCAAATTATGCACCTTCTTAATGAAGCTTGATTGACGGAAGATAAACAATGGACGCTCAGCTTGATTACATCGAGCTTTTATTCTAAAGTGAGCCACTTACATTTCTTGGTGACAGAATTACTTTCACATTTTTTTTTTGCACTCATTGTTGTTGTTGTTATTATTATTATTATTATTATTATTATTATTATTATTACTTTTATTTGAAATGGGTATTGAAATTTAATTGTCACAAATGGACTTTACTGTAGATTTGCATATCGAAAACTGATAGGCAGAAGTTAATTCAACATTAAAGTTCACAAACGTCCTCTGCTTACTCGTGCTACATAGCTTACAAATTAAGGACACCAGTTGTGATCGCACTGAACTAAACGTCCTCTGCTTACTCGTGCTACATAGCTTACAAATTAAGGACACCAGTTGTGATCGCACTGAACTAAACGTCCTCTGCTTACTCGTGCTACATAGCTTACAAATTAAGGACACCAGTTGTGATCGCACTGAACTAAACGTCCTCTGCTTACTCGTGCTACATAGCTTACAAATTAAGGACACCAGTTGTGATCGCACTGAACTAAACGTCCTCTGCTTACTCGTGCTACATAGCTTACAAATTAAGGACACCAGTTGTGATCGCACTGAACTAAACGTCCTCTGCTTACTCGTGCTACATAGCTTACAAATTAAGGACACCAGTTGTGATCGCACTGAACTAAACGTCCTCTGCTTACTCGTGCTACATAGCTTACAAATTAAGGACACCAGTTGTGATCGCACTGAACTAAACGTCCTCTGCTTACTCGTGCTACATAGCTTACAAATTAAGGACACCAGTTGTGATCGCACTGAACTAAACGTCCTCTGCTTACTCGTGCTACATAGCTTACAAATTAAGGACACCAGTTGTGATCGCACTGAACTGCAATGAGAGTGGCGTCTTTCACATGCTTCATGCTTAAGACCTTGAGCTCTTTAACAGTTGTAGGGGCTGTTACCATAGCGAGATAAAAGTCAAGGCTGAGCATTCCTCATCAGTGCTCTCCCCACCTGCAGCGATAGCTGTCAGAGCCCAAGAACGAACGACCCGAGCATAGGTACATACATATACGACGGGGAACCCCAGAAAAAATTGAAAACTGTATCATATTGCATAGCTTTAAGAACCACATAAAAATAAACCGCACAAAAAGAGACGTGACTGTATAAAAGGAAAAAATCGATCATTTATGTTTTAGAGATAATTTTGTGTACTAATTTTTTAGAATTTATTTTTATTTTGCTCAATTAGAATTTAGTTTCTTTTGAAATTTCCAAACCGGGCTATAGTGAATTCGGACTGATTGAAGCCGGACTATGCGAGGTATTGCTGTATAATATAACGTATTGCATCTTTAATGGAACCAGAAGTTTCATTACTGTTTTCATGACAACCTGTCTCTGATCCCTATCCAGGGACAAATGAATCCAGGCCACGCACTATAAAACTTCTTTCTTTAAGATCCATCTTGACAACACCGATCAGTCTTGGACATCTCTCCCATCTGGACTCCTATTATCACAACAGAAGTTAAAATATTACAACTCCGTCCGGTGTGGATTGAGTGGGAAAATTTGTTTTTCTTATGTTGGTACCATACAGAGAATTTCATCTCTCCACTGACGATTTCTATCTTGATAGATCTCTGGTGCAAGGTCTCATATGTGTAGAGTTTTTAATATTTTAATGTTTTGTCTTAGCTCTAGCAGCTGTTTATGCTGGGCTTGGCTTGTATGCCCTATCTTGGTGCTGGTATAGGTGTCCAGAGATATGGCCTAGCTCTGTCAATTGAGCACAACCGAGTAGGTTTTACTTGAAGACGGAGGCATCCCAGTCTCCAAAACGTGTTTTGAAATATAAACAGGACAATAGATAATGTCCAAAAACATAATATTTGTAACTAATGTACCATCACCACAAACCTTTAGATCTTGATCACCTGCCCATTTATGCCCGAGTCTCCCAAATGATTCCCTCCCTTCAGATTTTCCCCCTGAAACTACAGTATATGAATTTGCCAGCTTCTCCATGGATGCACGCTGTGTCATACAGTCTAGGCCTGTAAGTAACATGTACCAAGTTCAGTCTCCTGGGAAGTAGCTCACATATAACTAACACTAACATGCGTAAACACCAGTGAACCCATCAAGTGACACAATAAAAATGTGATCTTGACACATTCATGATGAAGATTTGCGAAAATGCCTCTACCCTTATCTCTTCCTGCCTGTGTGTTCTCACATAAACTGAGAACCACCAAAAAGTTTTTTGTGAGATTTGATAACCAGACTCTCTATTAAAATTTGTTGACATGTTCTAACTGTGGCTGAAATCAGATAATAACTTGCTTACTTACTTACTTACACATGTAGCTGAGCCCTTCTGGAGGAGCCGCCAATTCTGCAGCTATTCAAGAATTTCTCAGCATTTTATGGAACCCAAAGGTTCACTACCATGTTCACAAGAGCCCTGCACTGGTCCCTATCCTGAGCCAGATCAATCCAATCAATACCATCCCAGCCTGTCTCTCTAAGATCCATTTTAATGTTGTCCAGCCACCTACGCCTTGGTCTTTCCAGTGGTCTCTTTCCTTCTGGCTTTCCCACCAATATGCTATATGCATTCCTCATCTCCCCCATTCGTGCTACATGCCCTGCCCACCTCATCCTCCTTGACTTTATCATTCTAATTCGCCTCGGCTGCTTTATCCATGTAAGAGCCCCCGGTACCCATTGGATAGGAGGCTGGGTGGACCATAGATCTGGTCTGGACACTGTGGGGTAGAGAAAAATCTCTTTCCTCTGCCAGGAATCAAACCCCAGCCGTCCAGCCCATAGCACATTGCTATACCGACTGAGCTATCTCGGCTCCTTTGTGTGTTTCACATCTAATAAAACCATTTTTTAAAATCTGTCTTCACCAAATTTTCTGTAATGAAATTATTAAAATCAAAACATTCCATTATGGGAACTTGTACTTGAGCAGATTTTGAGTTGGACAGAGCACAGGAACCGAAATCTGGGGATTATCTATTGGGCATCTTAGCAGAAACTAAGACCAACCTTGTGTCCTGGTGTTTGTTCTTTCCTGAACATCCACTAAAATGAAATAGGTAAACAAACCAGGCAGTTCATTTGTAAATAAACATATTGAATGACATATGAGAACATTGTCAGATGAAATATAGACTAGGACAGCAATGAAGCAATGGCATCCTGACCCTGAAGATGATTTCTTTTTTGTGGTTCACTTTAGGATGCTGTCAGTATTCGGATTACATCTTGTGAAATGGCATGATGATTAGTGAGAAAGGAGTTGGAATGAAATAATTGTGGCTTAATTGACGTACTATCCTAGCACTGGCCTGGTGGGGACTAGGAAAATCACGAAATGTTGAAGTCGCCATAGCCAATGTGATAGCCAAGATTAGAACCAAACAAATCCTGATTTTAATCAAGATCAGTGAGTTGTTGTTTATGAATGCTTTTACTTCCAGACTGGAGCACATTCGGAAATGTCTTCAGACAGACTTCCATATATGAAGTTCTTCACACGCCGATGAGATCAATAGGCATTGTCCTGTAGGCGTCTCCTGACCCACCACCCCCATGATAAAAGAGGAAGATATTTAGACTATCATAGTTACTATGTTGGGCAAGACACATAGTCAGTTGGGAGGGGTATATGTACTATGCCTTTGAGATGGGCTCAGGTGCCATAATACACATACAAAGTTTCATAAAGATTTGTTCAGGTATTCAGAAGTTAATAGGGCGATACACAGACATCATGGTGATTGCATAAGCTTTAAAAATAAGGAAAGTAAGCCAAAATGAGGTGTGATAATACGTACTACTTAAGACATCATAATAGAAGTGGTCAAAGAAAATGAGGACTCTGATACATATCATACACATTTCATAAACCCTACAATATATTTTCGTAAAAATCTTATACGTGTGTGTTTGGTCCTATATGCAGGATGAAATTTCGTTGTCTTGTTTTCCCATTAGGAAGATAGCGTATTCACCATTGAAGTGTGTAAAGATTTGAATTGTCATGTTTCTATATTAAAGTTGAGAGCTCCACATAAAAGAATCTCCAAAAATGAAATTGAGAGAAAGTATGAACATCTCTCAACTGTTCTATGTGAGTCTGTGAAATGTGTCCTGACCTATCTCGTCGTGGTCTGTGTTGTAGTCTTTAATGCATAGAAGAATGCTGAATGATATTTTCTTGGTTTCACATCATAATCAGTGATTTCTCTGTCTAATATCTATCTAATAATATTTCGGGATCTGTAGAGAAATTGTAAGAGTCAGTGAAGATAATTGTGGTATCATGCACTTGAGAGCAATCTGAAATAACAATATTTCGGAAAAATGCATTTACGCCCATTATAAATATCGGAATATATTCCAGGTTTCAGAGATTACGTAGAGAGTTTAACAGAAAATTATATGAAATAGTTTATAATGTGAGAAATTTCGGAAATACAGTGTCCCGTATAAATATATAATGATTTCATACGCTATCAGAGAGATTCAATCGTAAGATATTACCGACGGCAAAATAGTGCTCAACTGAGCATAACGATGGGCAATAGTCATTTGCGCACACCTGTCATAATGTACACTCACAACCTAACATTATCGTAAATTACCGAGTTTCGCCCCCCTCCAAGGTACAAATGGATGCGCAGTAGTCTACTGCGCAAACCTAATGTAACCTAACCTGACCTAACCTAACCTAACATCAGCGAATGGTACCCCAAAGTTACAGGTGGATGCGCAGTAGTTTATTGCGCACACCTAAGTGTGACGTCATTTACGAAGCTGCTATTTTTCGCAACGTAATATAGGACTGTTAGTGATGTGTTTAGTTTTTGTTTTAAGGCATTTGTATGCATGTTTATTCGACCCAATATTGTTGCTGCATTTATGGGCACTGAGGCACTGTACATTGTGCGACACTCGCGTTATTTTAACGAGTCTTCTCTGTGAGAAGTCGACCAAAACAATTTCTTTCACATTAACAGTCTGTGAAGTAGTAGACTCAAATTATGCCTGAAATAAAATCTTCCCATTTATATCGCCGGGTCTCCTTATTTCGCCTAGATAGAGCAGTAGCCATATTAAGTGACCTAAATGTTAATCAACATAAATAATAACATCCTTACTGCAACACTACATTTTATTTTTATTGTTATGGTTTTCTATTTGCGTGGAGAAAACTAACTTGCTAAATATAAACTTGCACAAATTGAAGATTCTGACTGGGAGGGGGGGGGGAGGGCGGCAATATGCCAAATTATTTGACGCAATTAGTATTCAGGGTCTGAATTAGAATTTGTTGAACATTTTTAATGATTTTAGTATACATCGCCTGTATTTCTCCTACGTCAACCTCTCCTGTTGATACAGTGTCATCCATTAATGGAACTCAAAACTAACTAGCTGATTAATATATTTTTTTTCCTTGACACTACAGCCCCAGTGAGCCCAGGCCTACCTCCATGAACTTCTCCGGATTAATATCTTACCGTTCCAAATATCATTATATGACGCAAAATATTACATATGTCAGATCTGTAATATTTGCTTTTAATATTTTTCAAAATTGCGAATAGTTAATTAAATACATTGCAATGTACAATGTACTTTCTGAGTTTGTGCGAACCTACATTCACAGCTACAACAACTGAACTGAAGGGCAGTGAGGTGTGTAAGAACACAATGCATTTGGAAGACACGTGCTGTATATGCCGTCCATTCCAGTACACCTTTCCATTCTTGTTTAAATTGTTCGTTGACGCATGAAATGCGTTTTGAATTGATTTCACCAGTAATTGAGTCCTATGTCGACTAGTTAATTAGTTGGCCTTTGAACAAACTAAGCACAGCGTTATTGAAACTTGGGCACGAAATTAAGCGACAGACAGAAATAGAGAGGGAATTTTGCTTGTCATATTCCACTGTTACCTCCATTCGGAATAATACTGATGCATATTATCTCCTGTGGACATTGTAATCCTCGCATTGGAGGAGATAAATTTATGTTATGTCGTGGTTTTCGATATAAGGAATAAGGCTGCAGACAAGAAACACAAGTAAAATTGAGATTGTGTTCTCCTGGGTTGTGACGTCATGTATAGTCTTATAGATGGATACAGATTTTTCGGGGGAACATGCGGCTTCCATCTTCAGAGTTGAAGTATGTGGAATATTGAGTTATTTACATGGTCCCTCTCTCCACGGATTGAGGTTAGGAAATTGAGCTCTGTTCCGCCCAATAAGAAGAATAGGCCGCCTACGTGACTCACGGTGTCACAACCCACAAGACCACAATCTGAACAATAAGTTCAGTGACAATGTAGCAACTTATGTTATTGTAACATGTTTCTATGAACAGTTTTATTCGATTTATTAATATTTTCTTACGATAGTTGTGACTGGAGTAAGGTGCTTGTATATAAATACAAACCACTCCATCCAATGTGACATATAAGTTTTTACTACGTTAAAACTTATCTCCCTTACATGTTTCGGTCCTTACGGGCCATCTTCAGAGGGAACATCATTACAAACTGGAAACTACCATCACAATAGGTGTTTTGATTTAAAATACATACTCTTATATCCTATAATGCACAGTACGCATAAAGTCGAACGTTTCACAATCACAGCAGCTTCCCGGTGTTGTAAAGTTTTTAAAAGTTTCTAGATGTTATTTAAAAAACCTTTACTGTCAATAGTAAAAATTTTTTAAACCACGTAGGTTCGTGTCCGTACTCCTATCGTCCTTCTTGTATGGGGCAGATTTTGTGCCGCCTGTCTATCTTGATGAGGAGGTTCTTGATGTCGTCCAGGGTTTGTTCGTGGGTTGCTGTGCTGTTTTCACTTGTATATATTTCGACATTCTCATAATTAGTGCCGAGGTTTATAATTTTCTGTCGCGTTGCTTTGCATCTACTCTACTTTTCACTAATCGGAAAAAAAGCGCTTAGGCATAGGCGGGAGTTTCATTGCCATAATCACAAGAAACCTATCTTGAGTCGCTCAAATCCCGTGCATAGCCTTAGAGTTTATTTCTTTGAGTTCTGCTTTTTAAGTTTTCCTAATGTGTACTTAGGTCTCGCAAAGTGGTCTCCTGGCTTTGGGCTATTATTTTAAAGTGCTTTTACACACTATCCACCGACCTAACTTCTTATTTAAAACTATGATTCAGATGTTGGACTCCGTCTGCGTCCTCAGGTAAAACGCCTACTCAGCTGGGACCAACCGATAGATCTTGTCGTCATCTCCGGACCCAGCTTGGGTCAAACTGAGTAGGATTTTAACTCAGGACAGAGTCTCCGAAACGTCGCTATAAATAGAAAACCGTCACTAAATTTTAGATCTTATTTAAAATGCTTGCTCATTTCTTTTCATGTTTTTACAACCCTTCCATTGTCTACTATTCCTTTGTTCGCTTCTTCGTTCTGGAAATTCAGTACTCTTTTTTTTTTTGCATTCCAATATTCTCGTATAATCCTTTAATTCCTAAAGTATGTCCACTAGTTCAGTGCTTTTCCTTACCCATTCCCTTTGCTTGCGTCACGCGCTGACTGACCCAAATTTCCGACATTAAGTTTCCAATTTGCTCACTGAATGAATACGAGACTAAATGTTGGTGTCATTACATAACCTATCAGTAATTCATCTCACCAGAGATATAATTTACTTTATAATTTAGAGAAGGGAGTTGAATATTTGCTTTTTTCGAATCAATTTGACTACAGAAACGAGGAATAAAAAAAGTGTTTAGCTTCTAAACACGTTTCGATGTGTTGCTCCATACGCAAACAGCCACCATCCATTAAAATCACGTAAATATTTATTTCCACGTGCCATTAACTCAGTGCACGTTCGGTTGGGTCCATACTTATCAGTGGCCGGCCCCGGTTGCACCGTGCTTTTTTTTTATCTATACGTGTAACATATTTCCAGCTCAATTTATGTTCTCGTAACTACCATAAGGTCTACTTAACTATTAAAATTCCTGTCAATCTAACAGGACACATTTCAGCCTGTAATTCTGGGATAACAAGTAAAATAGTAATCAAGCCGACCAATTAACAAACGAACCAACCAACCAGTCAAACATCTAACTAACTAACCAACCAACCAAGCAACTAACTGACTGGCTCACTAACTAATGCCCGAGTGCCTAACTAAACAATTAAGTAACTAAACAAGTAACTGACTAATTGACCAATTAACTAAGTGACTGACTGACTAACCAACCAACCATTTAACTAATGGTAACTAAATCCGATAGTTCAATGTCGCCAACGCCACTATTGTGAAGTGTTTCCACACATCTTCCATTCTCAAATCCAGACTCTGTAAGATAATTTTGATGTTATTATCGCATTCTATTCAGAGTCTTCAAATGGAATTGTTCATAGAGGTTTAACAACAAAAGTTTTGCAAGTGTTCATTTTTCCCCATCATATCTGCCAGTCCAGCTCATCATTAGCTTATTAGATTTCAGAGTCCTAACAACGGTAAATGTCGCAAACTTGAATATTGGGAGTAATGCTTAGGCCCACACACAGAATGATAAAACTGAAACTTTGGTCTTCTGGGTAATTACTCCGTATATTTTTGTAGGTGGTTACCAGAATTTCCGAGTGATGAAGTCAGCTTGCTCCTGGGAAATGCTGGTACCCACCTACAAGAATACATTGGGGTGATAACTCAGGAGAACTTAGTCTGAAATTGCTTCCCGAGAAACCTCGAACCGCTTGTAGAGTGAAGTTTTCTGTCTTCTGGGATATAAAGCCGTGTAGTCGGTTGAAAATCAACAGATATTTCATTGGAACTTCGCTTCTATCTTCAGTGTCGAAGAATAAGCCAAGGAAAAAGCCAAGATGCAGCAGGTAGCAAGCAGAGTTCTCGTTCTTGCCTTTTTCTTCGAATCTGAAGATGGAGGGGATATGTTCTTTCGAAACGTCAGTTGACTTTAAACGGACTGCACGGCGTTATGTCCCAGACGGTAGAACTCTTCATAAACACGGCTGTAAGGGGCTCAAATTCTCACGTGAAGTGATTAACGTATAGTTAACTCATGCGCCCCAGAAGGTCCCCATAAAAGCACCGAGCTTCAGCTCCACGAATTCCTAAACAAGGCATTAGATGTACTAAATAAGTAGTTGGTTCCGCCCACCGGTCGCTTCAGCACCGGCATGAGAGTACAACTATTGCTTTTCTGGGCATTATCCATCGTCCTGTTTATACACGTATTTGCAACACAACATTTCGGAAACTGGATTCTGGATTCCCATATTCTCTTATTACCTCTGGGCACGGACCACGACGAGAAAACAGTGTGACATGTCAGACAGCAAGTTTATTGGTCTGTTAGCAGCAATGGGAGTGGCACAGACGACGTACAAAACGACACGTCCAACAATTCTTCTATTGTTGCGTGTTTATTCGTTGTCCGGTAACATTTTTACAAATACGTTGCCTGGCAACGTAAGAAGGGATACAGATGCCAACACACAGACTGCTTGGAGGATATTTAAAGTATGCCGCTGAGATGGCCTCAGGCGCCATGATACACATACCAGAATTCGCGAAGATTGGTTAATGCATCCAAAAGTTAATGGGGGGGGGAGCGATACACAAACACACAGTCAGCATGGAGATCGCACAAGATGTAACCGTTCACCATAATTTGGTGGACCTTTTGTATTAATTAAATTTACAATAAGTTAATATCACGTAAATACAAACAGATCCGGCAGAGAGGCAACTTTTACACGCAGAAGTGACATAGTTCAAGTTTCGCTATGAGGACAGGAAGTAACATCTGGTACATTTCCTGGAATTCTGACAGTTTCAGCAAAGTCGGAAAGTCTTTGAGAATTTGAGAGCTGACAGATTGGAATAGCTATAACTTAGAAGTGGGAGGGCCTGAGCCTCATCCCCGGATCGTAATGCATCAAGTCGCTGTCAACCTTAGCGTCAGGTCAGCAACTGCCAGAATCACATAGGAAAGCAACGTGATTGGTAATTCACAAATTTAGGGAACCTCCTGGTTTTCAAACTAAACCAATGGCACATGGTGGAGGAGTGGATTTCTCTTGGAGTATGTGGTTCGTGGACCTCAGGGCTCGGAGAGAGATTATTCCACCTCGGAGAGTCTCCATTCAACTTTCGGCCAAGTCAGACACAAAAATGCAACTACGTCACTACGGTAAAAGTAGTACAAGTTAAATCAAATTAAATGTAACCATTAGAGCTTCCGTTGTGTTTAGTGAGCTTGAGTTAATCAAATAACTGCTACGTGCAAAGCCTGAAGTGGTGTATGTGATTGTAGCGTAAAAATCTTTCTGCCCTGCCCGAGCCAGGCTCGTAAGACCCCGGGAAAAGAACTCATCTCTACCCATTACAGAGCGGAACCCAGCTACTCCCGTCTTTCCTACTTGCGAGACACCTAATGGTAGTACAGGAACGAACTCCCGCCTACCAGCACCAACAACCACAATTCTCCTCCCTTCCCACCTAACTTCTCGCCATCCACGAGAAGAGGGAGGAGGGCAGTAACTCCAGTGGAGGTGTCCAGACACGAGGTACAGGTGAACCGCAGCACCGGAAGGAAGGGATACAGGTAGAAGAACAGATAAGTGACGTAAAGTCGGACAAAAGGCAGTCACGAGTGGTGCCAACCAAGGGGCCATTTCGGAACGCCAGTCACAAAGCCTACTTTTATTTTGTCAAAACAATGAAACTAGGCTAATATAAGACTAAAACAGTTCACCATGAAATTAAAAGTGATTACTGGTTCCAGCAAAAACCACACGGTCCTACCTTGTTGAAGCGCGACATATATTACGCGCATTCCGTGAAACTTTCGAGAGTTCCTCGCTGTGGAAGTTAGCGCTCATGTGACTCATCACATCTGCTCTGCTCTTACAAGATTATCCACAGAGTCCCTGGCTAGCAGACGTTGCACAGCGCTCTCACAGCTACTCGATCTCTTGGATGAGCGGTTCCATTTCTCTGTCGGATCTTAGGACCTCACAGCGGCAACTACGTATATCTGTGCTTCTGAGATATAACTCTATATCATGTGAAGGTTTCGGAGGGACATTCCGCTTCTATTTTCCGGGATCGAGAAATAAGTGAAGCAGAGCCTTGCTTGTTGCGTGTTGCATGTTGTGCTGTGGGGGGTTTGCCAGTGCCTTTTCTAAGAAAGGTTAAATAAACCTCATCTCGTTTTCAGGTTTCTTTTTATGCCCTGTGAGAATAATACATTAGAAGACTTGCAGTTCTATTAATCATGCATCATGTCAATTTCTGGAAATTGTAATTGAGACAGTTACTTGGGAATGGGAACAATTCTGTTTTTCCAACTAAAAAATTGAATTTTATACAAGATACAGATGAAGAATTACGTCGAAATTGAATATGCAAGTTATACAATATTAGATTTATTTTTGTTCTGAACTGTATACTAGCAGATATGTGCAGGAGAGTTTCTCTTTCTTTCCCCCATGAAGAAGAGATACTGATTCAAACTGCCGCGAGACAACACTCCGGTGTTCTGGTACATGTTTCCACAAGCCTTCGATATAATCAGAAAACGTAAAAATACTAGACATCTCTCAGTTAGAAGGAAAACTGAAAAAAAAATTCATGCTTATAATTATTTTTGTATATCTTATGCGGTTTGATTTATCCCTTAAGCGAGAGCTGCTAAGGGCACTAAAATTTTTATATTTTATTAGTACATTTATTGTTTATACGAGTATCTGGTTTATTTAAACAAGCTGACAGTAGTTGGGATTATACAGCAAAGACTAGGCTTATGTTATAATTAGGGACCGGATTTTTATGCCCTAACAATCCCTTAAATATGTATGCATTTATGCATGAAAAACTTCCGAAATATGCACGAAAATATGCACATACAATTTATGCCAAATATTAAAATGATTTTACATTATTTTAAGAACAACAACTCAATATTTAAGTTCATTTTATGTAATCACTGAATGATTCACTTGCAATAAAAAGCTATACTTAAATACAAATCATGCAACAAAGCCATTATATTTCATTATAAATTTAAAAAACTAATGGTACTCACATTTAGCTCTCCGAACTTTAAACTTCTCTTCTGTTGCAGTTCACAATTACTGAGTGTTTTAGGTTTTCCATAGTTAGTCGTCTCCTGTTGTCTCGTAAGATGTCCTTATAGCGGGAAAAACTTCTTTCCACCTCACAGGAACTTAGGGGCGCATGTACAAAAGCCACTATTTGTCCACTGTTAGTGATTTTTTACTTGGCAGTTCAGTACGTTTACCGGCTAAAATTTCTTCAATTTTACAAATTTGTTCACATCCTGGATTTTTTAAAGAATGCTATGTACTTTTTCCTTTACTATTTCACCACCTCTTCCAGAAACCGAATTCAATTTGGAAACAGTGGTTCTGAACACATTTAACGACTGATACAAAGTAGGCTTGCTATTGCTTGCCTCCAGTGAGGAAATGGCGGATGGAAAATGAGAGAAGTGAGCAGATACGTGTATATAGGAAAGATTAGTTTCTAGTTCTGCGTTTTTTAGTACATCTTGGGCAATTTGAATTGATGCTGCACTTTTGGGATCAAAGGTATTCACGACATTCCTAACTGTGACTAAATGTTTGGTATAATATCTCGCTGCACACAGCCACGCGCCCCAGCGCGCTAAAATTGGTTCTGGCGGAAGTGGAACGCTCGGTGCTACTGCTTTAAAGGCTTCTTTTCTACATGGCGCTTTAACAAATACCTTCTTCACAGAAGACACCAACTTGTCAACAAGCGGGAAATTTGCACGAATTGTTTCTGCAACACGGTGCAACCCATGGGCAAGGCAAGTCAAATGTGTCATATTTGGAAATATAACTTTAAGAGCAGTACCGGCTTTCATCATATAACTTGCGGCATCAGTCACAAAGAGCAATACGCTCTCATACTGAATGCCACTCGGCCATAGTAAATTCTGAAACTGCGGAGCTATTTGTGGTTTCAAATTGCTCTACCTCAAGAAGATATGGGGTAGATTCTTCGTTCTTATTAAGGGATCCAACTATACAATTTGCCATCAACCGTCCCTCACAATTTTATGTTTCGTCGATTGATACCCACACAAAATTATCTTGAATCTTATCTCTAATGCTTTCAATTGTAAGATCGTATCACTGTATAGTACTGTATAGTATTACATTGATAGCGGCTACATGTGAACGCTTCCAACTAAAGGTAGGCGCACATATGCCGTCATCGGACGGACGGCACGGATCGGACGGATCGGAATTTTTTGTGTGACTGCGCACACCAGATTCGGAGCATCCGCATTTCCGACAGGTGGTCTTGCCTTCAAGAAGAGCTCAGTTCATAGCGTAACATCGTTAAGTGAAGTTCATCTTCTTGACTATTCTTTGAAGTTTGTTTATTGATTATCGTGAACAGTTATGGATAGTGAGGAAGAAGTTGTAGTAACAAGTTGCTTGCTGGCAGAAGAGGAACAGAAACGGACACGAAAACGGAAAATTTGGGTTCACAAAATAAATAAGAAAAGAGTGGATTACGGAGAGTATCATACTTTGTTCCCTGATTTGGTAGATGATGACGTCAAGTTTTTTAAATACTTTCGTACGACTTACGCCAAGTTTTCAGAACTCCTGAACATCCTGAGACCACATTTAGTGAAGCAAAATACTAAATACCGCCATGCAATAGAACCTCAACAAAGACTAGCAGTATGCTTAAGGTACGTATACAATATTTTTATTATTTGGCCTGTGAGACTATAGGCAGGGGAAACCGAAGTTCTCGGAGGAAACCTACCCCAGCGCCACTTTTGTCCATCACAAAATCCCACGTGCCCACCCGGGTTTGAACCTGGCCTGCCAATATTATAATACATTTCAGACATTTTTACTCTTAATGATTTAATAAAAGTAAATGACAACAAGTTGAAAAAGTAGCATTATTTAATGGGAACTTTCAGCAATGACAATAAGTTGAAAAACAGCAACAGTATTTAACGCGGATATTTCAGCAAACTGTCTATTATAGCATCATCAGTTGTCTCAATATCAAGCGATGGGTTCAAGACTTGTTGGTGTTGGGCAGGACTGTGGGTCGCCGAAGAAATGACCGAGTTCGACGAATCCATTTCTTGTGCCAGTCGCATTTCCACGCTGTTTACCATCTGAAATAGTTGTCCCTTAATGTGAATTTGGTCCTGAAGTGGAAAGGTTTTCACAGTCCGAGCCATATTAATGAAAAACTCGATTAACGGGTCAGTCGGTGGGTTTGTTGTGGATTTCATTTCCTTAGACTTGAGATATTTGTCCAGTACTGATGCTGCAGTCGGTTGTGGCGTGGAGTTCCGTGAAATTCGCTTCCGACGACCATATGTGTTTGAATGTGTGTTTGCGAATGATGAACGTTGTGTGTCACTTGTTGCTGGAGAACATGGGGGAATTTGAAATGTCGTAAGGGGGTGTTCTGATTGAGTTTCGTCCTCTTCTTCCTCCAAATTACTGCTTGCGTATGGAATTGAAGGCGTGAGGTTGGTCATTCGATCTTCGTCGTCATGTAGGTATGGAGTGAGGAACTGAAGCTCTTTATGAAATTTGGGTGGCTTCATTTTTGAAACTGCCTGCCCACTTTTCGTGTTGAGCAGATTCAATGCTTTGCGATGGTTGTCCCTGATTCTGGTCCATTTGGATTTGCAGATTGCACCTGAAACAGGTAATATGTACGAGATTATTAGCAATTGAAGTATGTAATATACTCGTACATACAGTATTACATGTACAGTCCAAAACCTGTTTCCGGCTGGCTGGCGAAGCCTGTCGCACTCCCCTGGGGCAATGATTCATGAATGACAAATTAAATGAAATGATTGTGGAGCGTTGCTGGAATGAAATATGACAGGGGAAACCGGAGTGTACTAGATCCTTCTTTCTCATTGTTTCAGATTTTTGGCTACTGGGAACTCGTTCCGGTCACTTGCTTTTTCCTACCGTCTGGGTGAGAGTACAGTTCGCGAAATTGCGTATTCAACCTGCGACGTTATATGGACTGTCTTGAGGCCCGTAGTTATGCCAACACCTGATGAACAGTTATGGATCTCATCAGAATAAGGCTTCCGTGAAAAGTGGAATTTTCCGAATGCGGTGGCCGCTCTCGATGGCAAACATGTGCAAATTCAAGCACCTCCACACAGCGGCTCGGATTTCTTTTGATACACAAAAATGTTCAGCACTGTCCTGCTAGTATTAGTCGATGCTAATTATAAGTTCTTAGTTATTGATGTCGGTGCATTTGGTAAAAACTCTGATGCTAGCATTTTCCGAACTTCTTATTTGGGTAAGGGCTTGGCAGATGGAAGTTTACACCTTCCTCCACCAAAGCTACCTCCAAGAGGAAATATTATCTTACCACATGTCATTGTTGGGGATGAAGCTTTCCCATTATGCACTTACTTAATGAGACCTTACTCACGTGATGATGTGGATCAAAACGAAGAAAAAAAGATTTTTAACTATCGGTTAAGTTGTGCAAGGAATACAGTGGAGAACACGTTTGGAATATTGGCTCGAAAATTCAGAATTTTCGAACGCAAGTTGAATGTTTCCCATTAACATTTTTTTACAATTATTATGGCTACATGTTGTCTACATAACTTTTTAAGAGATGACACATGTCACTGGACTGAATCTGATTTGCAAGTTTCTCTTTCCAACGTGGAAGGTTTGAGAAGTCTCAGAAGAAGTGGTGGTACTTCACGTCAAGATGCTTTAGAAGTAAGGGAATGTTTCAAACAATATTTCAACTCAGATATAGGTTCCGTTGAATGGCAGCAAAGAAGAGTTCAAGCTGGACAGCGCCTGCCTTAATATATTATTCCTTACTGTAGCTGAACTATGCTATAATACTAATTATATTGTAATTTTGTACTCTCATTGTAAAACTGTATTACTATTACTCTGTTACTGTAAAGTGTGTTGTAAAATGTAGTGCATTTTTATTAGTTCACTAATAACATCCCACTGTAATGTAAAATGTACATGATTAAATTGTAGAAGTACTTGTACTTACCGAGGTGGTTCATTCTCCTTCCAATCTCTTCCCAAATGTTGTCCCTTCGTTGCTGGTTAGAATAGTCAGGGTGTCTCAAATTGTACAATTCTTCATATTCTTGCACGATGACAATCAATTGAGCTGAATCCATTGGAAAATTCACCAGTTGTAAGCACATTGAATGAAAACGAACTAACAGCTGCTAACGTCGTCAGAAGTGAAATCCCGAACACGTCATCCGCTCCGTACGGCCTAATCGGATTGCCTGCCCCTCTCGGGAATACCCGTCGGCATTGCCGAACTCCGATACGTACGATGCGGACAAGTGAGCGCAGGCTCATTTGACACGATGTATGTAATAATAAAATCCGATCCGTCCGATCCGTGCCGTCCGTCCGATGACGACAGGTGTGCGCCTACCTTAACTCTTCACGGCCACTTTGATGGTACGCGGATGAGGCAAGTTACGAGTAGAGGGATCGGGGAAGTCCCGTCCTGGGTATTGCATCAGAAACATGAATCATGACGAAATGTTGAGTCAAATATGCAACATATTCTAATGCTGAAAAGAAAAATTATATACACACGATCATGATTGAAAATTTGAACAAAAAATTAAAAAAATATGTGATAAACATTTTGAAAAAAGGAAATATACAGTATAAATAGAGATCTTCGAAAATATGATGCTTATTCATAAAAGAGGCAAAATTTGAATTTATATGTACCATCAAACCATGTCCAAAATTTAAGAAATGAAGTAATTCATACATACATCCAAACGAGCATACTTTCTGGTTGCAAGAAAGAAATATGCATTTGCATTAAAATCCGGTCCCTAGTTATAATTAAATTCTGCTGAGCCCGTAACTCACTATAAGCCGGAAGGTCGCAGGATCGACTCCCGATAAGGTGGACTTTTTCAGTTCACCGAATCTTTCCGGCCGCAATATGGCCCTGGGGTCGACTCAGCCTCTAACAGAAATGAGTACCAGGAATCTTCCTGGGGGTATAGGGCGGCCAGTGCGTAAGGCTAACAACCTTACCGCCATCTATGAACCGATTGTCTACAAAATGTGGGAAACTCAACATCTCACAACCCTATGAGCCTCTACGGCCTGTTACAGGCATACCTTTACTTTTACTTACTTACTTTTGACCCCTTAACTAACTAGCTTAATAGCAAATTAATTTAATGGGGCAATGTCCTAATTGAGAAGATAATAGTTGCTCAGTTCCTGAAGAAATTCTCAGACTTTCATGGAGCCCGTAAATTCATTACTCTGTTCGCAAGAACCCGACAGTTGGTCCTATTCAGAACTAAGTACGTGAAGTTCACATCCTTACAAAAAATGTGTGTAAGATGCAAGTTTTTGATTGTGGCCTTTTGAATTGTGACACCGCATAATCTTGTATATGGTTAGCAATGTTTCGGCAGAACTTGCTGTCTGCATCATCAGGGTGGCATATCAATGTATTTCTAAATAAATTAGCCCTCATACTGGTTGGAAGTATACTGAATGAGCACACAGAATACGACTAACGCGATAAAATGCCCCACGTTAACTTGCATCAGGATATGCTAAAGGATTAACGAAATATGTAAAACTCGTGCGACCCTTAAAACAAATTGAATTAGACAATGTACAAGAGGCTGAACAAAGTGTACTGTATGTTTGCTACAACGAGTATGATCGAAATGGGGCTGGCGGTTTGTGCCTCTAACTAGCGGACTGAGGGTATGAAGAAAAAGCAGATGGTTTTCTAACATTGTTCAAGAAACACATGCAAAACAAACAAATTCCGTGGCCTGTGGTCCGCAAGCGAACTATACTGACCGAGTGACCGCCGCTTGTCGGCGAAGTTAGTGCCAGCTTTTGCGATAGAGGATGTCACGTGGTCAGCGCAACGGATCACCACGGCCGTTAATCTCGGATTTCTAGACCGGAGCCGCTATTTCCTTCAAATAGCTCCTCAGTTATCGTCACAAGGCTGAGTGGACCACGTTCCAGACACGATAATTCTCAGAAAATCTGGTAGTGCCGGAAATCGAACCCGGGACCTCTGGATCTGTATGCAGGAACACAGAGAAGGTCAACACACGTAGGAACCATTCAAAATTTACTCTGTGCTAGGAGCTTGGCCTGTAACACTTAGCTGTTAACCGAATACTCTTCGAAAGGGCATCACTGCTTTGAGCCAAGAATAAGAACGCGTATTGTTTCTCCATTCCTCATAGATAATAAATGACAGTGTGTCCATGACTGTGTCAGCAGTACCTGCCTCGCTGCACAGATAATCAGTCGTGCTGGTGTAGCAGACCAGACCTCAGTGCTCTGGTGGATACGGGTAAAATTCACTGCACTCTATTCTATGAATATTCTGTCATGAAAGAAGTGATTAATGATACAAGTAATGATGGCTAGTTTTCCAAGTTACCCCCTGAATCCAGTTGTGATCAAACATCGCGGTATACCAATATGTACGGTTTTAGTATTTAAATATGAGTTTGAAAGCAGAACACACTACCAATATTATGATTTATGAAAGAACAAGTTGGTGAAGACATTACTACAAGCTTAATTTCATGCAGCATGCTGTGTTACAATATACAACTCTTTAATGAATCGTCACGACACAGCAAATAGTAAAATATCAAAGTCAGCGTTCAGCTGCGGCTTTGCTACATGTTTCGGGCACTATCGGCCATCATCAGGCAAATACATATCAACAAAAATCTACCATTTAACTGCAGTCATACAATGGATATAACACTATTAATCGTACAAATTTCAATGCTTATGCAAAAAATACAAAAGTTCAGATTATATAAAAATTAAAAATTGGAAGTATTATAACAAGATAAAATATTAATGATGTTTTCAAAAACATTGAATCAGTCGTTGGATATACTTAGTGTGCGTTTCCATAGAAATGAAACAAAAATAGAAATTAATAATTTGCTAAAGATAATATTAGAACAAAATTATATTGAACATAATGGCAAATGGTTCAAACAAAATGAAGGTCTTGCTATGTGAGCACCAACTTCAGCGATTCTTGCCGAGGTATTAATACCTCGAACATACAACTATCATTGATATTTTTACGAAATACCAAATAATTGATTATTTTAGATACGAGTACGTTGACGATATTTTAATCTTTTATTATTCCCATGTAACTAACATTGAAAATATGTTGTACGAATTTAACAATATTCACCCCAATATGAAATTCACAATGGAAAAAGAAACAAATAATAAGATCAATTTCTTAGATCTATCTATCGAAGAAACACATGAAAACCTAAAACTAGGAATCTTCCGAAAACCTACAACTACCGATCTAATCATTCACAATGATTCATGACATCCATTTGAACACAAAAAAGCAGCTATAAATTTTCTCATCAATCGGATGAATCAATATCCTCTTTCGCAAAACAATAAAAACATAGAAGAAAACATTGTCAGAACTATATTAAATAATAATAACTACCCACTAAATACTATACAACATACACACAAACCCTCCACAAAAAAATACTACGTTGAAAAATAAATGGGCCACCTTTACTTATTTTGGCCATTAAATCAGATCTATTATTAAACTTTTCAAGAATACTGAGGTTGGTATCTCATATAAGACTAAAAACAATATAAAACATCTGTTTCAAATCAATGATGACAAAAATGATATGTATAATCTAAGTGGGGTTTATCAACTACAATGTTCTGACTGTCCATTAAAATATATTGGACAAACTGGACGTACCTTTAAAATCAGATTCAAAGAACACATACGTGACATAAAAAAATAACGGACAAAGTTCCAAATTTTGCTCAACATGTGTTGGACATCACACATGAATATGGTACGATAGACAAAACATTGGAAGTTTTATATATCGGCAAGAAAGGCCGAACCTTAGATACTTATGAAAAGTTTCATATATACAAAATCAGTAAACAAAACCTACAACTGAATGATAATTTCACTGAAATGTTTAATCCTATATATGAGGTTATAATTGATACACACAAAACGTAATACACAGTTATACCCTCTCCCCTCCCCCCTTACCATCACTTCCGCATACACCTTAATTCTATCTCCCCCCGCCCTCCATCCCTTAATCCTACACCACCAAATCAGTCGCTGTTTGCTTTCCATGCAATACGGACAATTCTTCTTAATGACGAAGCAGCATTACACAGTAAGTAATAACATATACTCTATACTATATCTTCAATGTTAAATTATTTAATTATAATAAAATTTAACATTACTACTTTTATATTATTTTCAGATTCATTAATTGCTACACCATGGGCCTCTCTTAAAATCTTCTATATAAAGTAACATCGAATTTCCCTATTGTCTATGGAAACGCACACTAAGTATATCCAACGACTGATTCAATGTTTTGAAAACATCATTAATATTTTATCTTGTTATAATACTTCCAATTTTTATTTTTTATATAATCTGAACTTTTGTAATTTTTTACATAAGCATTTTTAAATTTGTACGATTAATAGTGTTATATCCATTGTATGATTGCAGTTAAATGGTAGATTTTTGTTGATATGTATTTGCCTGATGATGGCCGATAGTGGCCGAAACATGTAGCAAAGCCACAGTTGAACGCTGACTTTGATGTTTTACTATTTGCTGTGTTGTGACGGTTCATTAAAGAGTTGTATTACTACAAGCATTAACCAAATGTACATATTTAATTACAACAGTTGAGATCTCTTGTAAAGTAACTTGAATTATTTTAAAATTGGAAATAATATGTTAATGCACCATGTAAGGAAGCCCATTGATATATTTTTAACGTTGTTTCAATAGGGTGCTGCAGTCAATACCTTACAACAGTTGCGTTTATACAGAAGGTTGCAAACTTCGTTCATAGTTTCAGTGTTTGGAATGCATGTTGACGTAAGAAAATTATTGTTTTCCCCACGTAACGATAACAGTCCCCATATAATCACTGCACAAAATCAATTATGGTGATAAATATTTTGATCTTCCTCAAGGTCATTAAACCCGTTTTTTTAACCTCACCTTCACAGAAGGGGTGGCTAATTGACATAATTTTTGCCCAACATGTGTGGAGGACAGTGAAAAGGTGGGTTTGAAGTACGTTTACACCTAGAACTTGAATCAAGACCCCCTTGACAATACACTTAGAACTATCCGCTCATACTGGTGCACCAACAATAACCCAAATTTGGGACAGATTGTAGAAAATTTCCACTAAGAGATATGAGTGAAGTAATATTAGCTAAATTCATTTCTGGAAACTAAGTAAGAACCTCTGCAGTAGNTTTTTATATAATCTGAACTTTTGTAATTTTTTACATAAGCATTTTTAAATTTGTACGATTAATAGTGTTATATCCATTGTATGATTGCAGTTAAATGGTAGATTTTTGTTGATATGTATTTGCCTGATGATGGCCGATAGTGGCCGAAACATGTAGCAAAGCCACAGTTGAACGCTGACTTTGATATTTTACTATTTGCTGTGTTGTGACGGTTCATTAAAGAGTTGTATTACTACAAGCATTAACCAAATGTACATATTTAATTACAACAGTTGAGATCTCTTGTAAAGTAACTTGAATTATTATAAATTTGGAAATAATATTTTAATGCATCATGTAAGGAAGCCCATTGATATATTTTTAACGTTGTTTCAATAAGGTGCTGCAGTCAATACCTTACAACAGTTGCGTTTATACAGAAGGTTGCAAACTTCGTTCATAGTTTCAGTGTTTGGAATGCATGTTGACGTAAGAAAATTATTGTTTTCCCCACGTAACGATAACAGTCCCCATATAATCACTGCACAAAGTCAATTATGGTGATAAATATTTTGATCTTCCTCAAGGTCATTAAACCCGTTTTTTTAACCTCACCTTCACAGAAGGGGTGGCTAATTGACATAATTTTTGCCCAACATGTGTGGAGGACAGTGAAAAGGTGGGTTTGAAGTACGTTTACACCTAGAACTTGAATCAAGACCCCCTTGACAATACACTTAGAACTATCCGCTCATACTGGTGCACCAACAATAACCCAAATTTGGGACAGATTGTAGAAAATTTCCACTAAGAGATATGAGTGAAGTAATATTAGCTAAATTCATTTCTGGAAACTAAGTAAGAACCTCTGCAGTAGAAGACATCGGGGTGCTGTTTTGCGAGCTCAAAATTCCAAGGGCTTGGCACGCATAGGCTAGTACCATAGATAAATAAGAAAAGCTAGTAAAATAGTAGTTAACAATATTACCGACTGTGCTCTGAGCAATGCCTGCAACCATTTTGCAGAGAAAAATAGATGGCAGCATAATGTATTTGTGACGTCACGGCGACGTTATCAGCCAATAACATTGAGATTAATATCTCTTCCTTATCTATGTCTGTTTTTTATTGTTAGTGGGGCGGAACTAAGTCCCTTGCACTGCGGCCACTTCTGCCCTATTGTACTAGCCTCAGATGATAGGTGAGGGTGATTGTGGAGTGGAATGAATATTGGCAGGGGAAACCGAAGTACTCGGATAAAACCTGCCCCAGCGCCGCTTTGTCCACCACGAATCCTACTTGACCAGACCCGGGCTCGAGCCCGGGCCGTCGCTGTGGGAAGCCAGCGACTAACCGCTTGAGCTATGGCGCTATCTATGCCTGTTACCCATAATTCAGTTACGAAGTAGGGATGGCAGTACAGTCACGTTCAAGGTGAATGTCATACTGACCTGTTTTTCGGTGAACTGCATGTGTGTCATGTAAAATGAAATAATAGTTATATAATATAGCCGTGTGTAGCGATACACGTGTTGCTGACAATCCGCTTTATAATTCTCCAAGTGTCTGAAGTTGCATGTGATTTTTCCGTAAGGGTTGTGTCTGTTTGCTAGACTTTGAAGCCACACGTGGAAGGTAAGGGATTGCTTCAATTACGAAATGAGATGAATTATTCACCTTGTCTTTGTTATATGTCCCCGAGGGCCCCATGCCTTTAATTTCATACCAAAGTAGTATTTAGTAGTGCAGTAGTAAAGAATGTATCTGGAGATCAAACACGTTTCCAGCTCTACGATTCTGAAAATCTATTAGCCTTTGTCTACAAATGTGTACACATCTCTGGCATTTGAAAGACTGATTGTTTTTAGATACAGTTGGTAAACAGTTTATAGCTGTGAAGCTAAAGGCCTCCCCCCCCCCGCTAACCCAACCGGTTCCAGCGCCCTCCGACCAGTAGGAGCGCGGGAAAGAAATATATTTCATGACTTTTGGGACACACCTTGTATGGTTGTGAAACTTGGTATCTGACCTTAAAGGAAGAACATGGACTGAAGGTAGGATTTGAGGTTTTCACGGTGCTGACTATGAAGAATGCGGTCTTCTTGAATTTGGCGCCTTGTAGATATAGTGTAAATCGGCGTTTCGGAGGAACTTATCGCCTCCATTTTCAGGGTATAAGAAATCCGCGAGAGAGAAACCAGCGTGATTTTTATACTCTCAAGATGGAGGCGATATGTTCCTCCGAAACGTTGGCTTGCACACTCTCTACACGGCGCCACATTCCACAAGAGAGCATTCTTCATAGACTTAGGGTGTTTGAGAACAGGGTACTGAGGAGAATATTTGGACCGAAGAGAGATGAAGTGAGAGGAGGTTGGAGAAAACTGCATAATGAGGAGCTTCATAACTTGTACTCTTCGCCAAATATAGTTAGACTGATGAAGTAAAGGAGTATGAGATGGGCAGGCCACTTAGCAAGAATGTGGAGAATAGGAGCCCTAATATGGTTCTGGTGGGAAATCCAACCGCTAGGAACACCTACACATAGGAGGGAAGTAATTTAATGACATTCAAGAGTTCTTCTCTTTGTCGACACTAGCAGTATTGAGCAGGGCGATATAGCAGGAATGCCCTCGACTTGTATTCGGGACGTACACGGTTCGATTCTCGGCTGTTCCGAGAGATTTTTGTTATTTTTTCTCGGTCCCTTCAGGGAAGTGCCGGGATTGTAATGAACCACAGTCGCTTCCTTTCAAACACTTTGCATCCATTAGTCACCAGTATTCCTGGCATTCGACACTATACGGCCCAAGGTACTGACGGCAACGTAGAATAAAACGCGCTCGCGCACGCACACACAGACACACACAGACACACCCAGACACACAAAATGTGCTAGCAAGGAACATCAGAAAGCACGTGCGGCGTTTTGCTTGTTTACTGTGTATCGTGAAGTCATTTGAACACCGTTGTTACAACATGAATTACCGCATTAATATTAGGAGGAATGCAGTTTGCTATAGAGCGAGTTTAAGTGTTTCATGCCGGCCGCGTCATAGCTCAAGCGGTTAGTTGCTGGCTTCTCACCGCGGCGGCCAGGGTTCGATCCCGGGCCTGGCCAAGTGGGATTTGTGGTGGACAAAGTGGCTCTGGGGCAGGTTTTCTCCGAGTACTTCGGTTTCCCCTGCCAATCCTCTTTCCACCAATTGCTCTACAATCACCCTCGCCTATCATCTGGGGCTGGTACAATAGGCCAGAAATGGCCGCAGTACAAGGGACTTAGTCCCACCCCACTAGCAATAAAAAACGGGTTTCATATGATTCTAAGAAAAAAGGGCGTTTATTTACCTAAACATTGATCTTTGTAATGGAGATGCAGTGTGTTTTATATAAGGCCTGAAATTGTGTGAAGTGAAGACAACACCCCCCACAAATGGTATCTCCACCTTATCGTGGTGGTGGGGTTTGAGAGCTCCTGAGACCCTGAGAGCTATGCCGGCGGTAGCGTAGCTACTGGCAGGGCCACCCATGCCGGGCAAGTCAAGGGGTAGGAGCCAGACAGAGAGGGATACCCTGGTCCTCCAAGTTGGGGGTTGGGCTTGAGGCTAACGACCTCACACTGTAAAAACTAAATTGTTCAGAAATCCGAGGAAAGAGTAGCCGGACGGACCTATTCAAGACGACCTGGAAAATGTTTAAAGGATTTGAGAATTGGATCTTGGAATATATTATCTCTTTACTGAGCCGGAGCACTAAAAATGCTACTTGAACAACTAGATAGCTATAAACTAGATATCATGCTACACAAGAACCGAGGTGGTTGGGTAAAGGAGTCATGGAAAAGAGGGATCATGTTGTATTCTGTAGTTGTCAGAAGAAGAGTCACTTGTTTGGAACAGGTTTTATTGTTAATAAAAAAAGGAAGCATCTTATTCTAGACTTCCAGGCAAAATCTCACAGAACATGTAGGCTACGAATTAAGGGAACGTTTTTTAACTATAGCCTTATTTGTGCACATGCCCCAACTGAAGATAAAAGTGATGAGGAGAAAGACTCCTTTTATGATGAATTGGATGAAATATATGGCGAATGTCCAAAAAGGGATTGTAAAATAATCATGGGGGACACGAATGCCAAAGTGGGGAATGAGGATGTATATAGATCGGTTATTGGAAGACATAGCCTACATAACAAGTCAAATGATAACGGGATGAGATTAATAAATTTTGCGTCCTCAAGAAACATGGCAATAGGTAGTACAATGTTTAATCATAAGGATATACATAAACGAACCTGGAAATCCCCTGATGGAAATGCGTTTAATCAAATTGATCACGTCCTAATAGATGTAAGATATTGTTCACACCTGATGGACGTCAGGAACTACAGGGGAGCCAACATTGACTCTGATCATTACTTAATAATATCAAAGATTAGAAGTCGAATATCTAATACAAGGAAGATACATGGATCCCAGGCTAAGAATTTGAATTGTGGAAAATTGGTGGAACAAGGAGTTTCAACCAGATATACTGGATTAATTGGTGAATGCCTGGCAGGTCTCTCTAAAAGTGAGGATGTCAGTGAAGCCTGGAGGGGCCTCAGAGATGTTATTATAAATGCTGCTGGTACAGTCTTAGGAAGACTAGAAAGGGTAAAGTATAAGAATTGGTTTGATGGAGAGTGTGAGCAAGTGACAAATAAAAAAAAACAGGCATGTAAGAGAATGCAACAAAGGAACCATACTCGTGGGGCCCTGGAAGAATACCGTGAAGCGAGAAGAAAAGAAAAAAATTGCATAAAAAGAAGAAAAGGGAATGTGATAAACAAGAACTGATTGAACTGGAGCATTTAAGAAGTTCAAACGAAATTAGAGCGTTTTATCAAAAATTAACAAGAGTCGAAAGGACTTTCAGCCTAGAACAACCTTATGTAGAGATAAAGAAGGCACAATATTGAGTAGCAATGAAGCAATGCTGGAAAGATGGGCGCAATATCTTGAGGAATTATTAAATGGCAATGCCTCAGAACAAGCAGACGGTATGACCGTAGACTGGAATCAAGGAAATTTTGAGGCTGAAGAGCCAGAGCCGACCATAAAAGAAGTAGAACAAGCTATCAAAAAATTGAAAAAAATAAAGCTCCAGGAATGGATCCCATCACGGCAGAATTAGTGAAATTTGCAGGCCCAGAATATGCTAAGCACTTACATCAGCTAATAGTTAAGATTTGGATAGCTGAAATAATCCCAGAGGAGTGGAACCTAAGTACTGTATGCCCTTTCCATAAGAAAGGCGATGTCATGGTGTGCTCTAAATGTAGAGGAATTAGTTTGTTGTGCATAGCATATAAAATATTTTCCAACATTCTATATAACAGACTCTCTCTCTTTGTGGAAGGCAGAATTGGGGATTACCAATATGGGTTTCATCAAGGAAGATCAACTAACGATCAGATTTTCACTATTCGACAGGTCCTTGAGAAGTGTAATGAATTCCAAATTGAAAGACATGATCTTTTCATTGACTCCCGATCAGCCTATGACTCTATAGATAGAGATAGTCTTTTTCTGGCAATGGAAGAGATGCGCATTCCACGCCTTAGTCAGAGCCACTATGAGAAAGACCCAATGCCAAATTAAGATTCAGAATATGTTGTCCAGCCCTATAATAACTAGAAATGGAGTTCGACAAGGGGATTCCCTAGCCTGCCTTTTGTTCAATATAGCATTAGAGAAGGTAGTTAGAGACGCAGGCATCAACACAAGGGGAACTATATGCTATAAGTCAGTTCAAATTTTGGCATTTGCAGATGATATTGATATAATTGATAGAACACAAAAATCTATGAAAGAAGCTTTTCTTAATTTGGAAAGAGCAGCAAAAAAGATGAATCTACAAATTAACCAAAATAAAACAAAGTACATGCCGGTAACCGAGAAAGACTGTGCTAATGGACCCGCATATATTGAAATTGGCTCATATAAATTTGAGGTTGTATTTAGTTTCACTTACCTTGGATCAGAAGTTAACTATAAAAATGATATCAGTGATGAAATAAAAAAGCTTCTACTTGCAGCAAATAAATGTGTCCATGGCCTTAGGAAACACCTGAAATCCCAACTAATACCCAGGAAAACCAAAACTATGATGTATAAAGTACTTATAAGATCAGTGTTATCTTATGCCTTTGAGACCTGGCCACTGTCAAGATCGGATGAAAGACTGTTAAGTATATTTGAAAGGAGGATCTTGAGATATATCTTTGGACCGGTGGAAGAAAATTGAATCTGGAGGAAGAGGTATAACCATGAGCTATACAAACTATTTAATGAACCAGACATTATTGGATTTATAAAGGTGAAAAGGCTTGAATGGGCTGGACACATAATAGGTGCCAGCGAGAATAGAACGATTAAGAAAATACTTGATACTAAACCAGAAGGAAATAGGAGAGTGGGAAGACCAAGGTTAAGATGTGAAGAATGTGTGTGGCAGGACATAAGAATTTTGGGTATAAAGAACTGGAGGAATGTAGCATCGAACAGAGAAGAATGGCGAGCAATCCTGAGGAAGACCAGGGCTCACAAAGGGCTTTCGTGCCAGTGATGATGATAATGAGATGAAGACAACACCACACGCTGCTAGAGGGAACAACGCACAAGCAAGGGGCAAAATTGCAGACTGCAGACGTCACACAACCACGGGATTAGAAATAGAAAAACGGGCTGCCGGAATGAAACACCTGAAGTACAGAATGCAGATCAAAATAAGTGGACGATGCCCCTTGTGAAGTGTCATGAGAATTTTACAAAATTTAAAGGATATTTTAATATAAAATTTTAATGGGTTTTATTTGATGTAACTTAAGTGAACTACATCATGTGCTATTTTAGCGCATACCAATTGACTACGAGTATGACGTGAAGCGTGCAGTCGTATATGTGACGGATGGACAGTATTAGTGCAGTGTAGCAGTTGTCGCATAGTGACCCACCTGAAGATGACCATTTAGGGCCGAAACATGTTGTGTCGAAAGAGAAAGTGTAAGAGTGAACCGAAGTGAAGCGGAGATTTCATGGAGGCAGGCCAAGGCCAAACTGGGGCTGTAGCGCCAAAGGAAAAAAGAATGCCATGCAGTCAGTTGAAAATCAACAGATATTTCGCTTCCATGTTTAAGGCCGAAGAATAAGTTAAGTAAAAACTATCATGAAGCAGGTAGCAAAGTCAGCTTCTTAGGCTCTGAAGATGGAGAAGACATGTCCCTCCGAAATGCTTATTGATTCCCAACCAACTCCACGGCGTTATGTCGCAGAAGATAAAGCTCCTCAAATATAAAATAAGTTACCTTAACAAAAGGATATAGCGTAAAATCCGTACCGTAATAGGCCACAAGTTACACCACTGATAATTACAGAATTCAGACGGTCCTATAACATTCATTTTCGGAGAACTACGGCATGCAGAATTACAGCGTATAGAATGTTCACAGAATGAATGCAAAAAAGCCATGTTTTGTTCTGCTTGTAATTAGGACGGTTTCTATCCTGAATGCTCTACATAGACCCAGTGTCACACGGGGGGGGGGGGGCTGTGCACGTTAATTTGAGAGGACTCTGTAAGAAGTGGCCACTGCCTCTTTGATGTAATACTCCAGATTTCTCTCGAAGGGCTGTGGGGAAACCATGACTACTGAACACAAAATTACTGGGTGTTTGGACTTTTTCTATTGTCAGGAATTCTAGGTAATAGAGGACACGACGTTTCGGAAACTGGACCTACTCAATTGGACTCCTTAGGAGAGTGGTTTCGAAGTCTTACAACTGATTCTTCGGTCTAGCAAGAAGGCAAATACATTGATGCTTGATTTAAACAGTTCTCATTCACTGTCTTCTCACATTTATTTGATCGTGAGCGAAAGGGTATGAGAATAGTGGTGAATTGTCAGAATTTACCTGACAGCCTACTTCTCATTCTGTAAGGGTTTAAGTTAGGCGGCGCCATAGCTCAAGCGGTTAGTCGCTGGCTTCCCACCGCGGCGGTCCGGGTTCGAGCCCGGATCTGGACAAGTGTGATTTGTGGTGGACAAAGTGATGCTGGGGTAGGTTTTCTCCGAGAACTTCGGTTTCCCCTGCCAATCTTCATTTCACCAAATTCTCCATCATTATAATCACCCGGGGCAGGTACAATAGGCCAGTCAGTGGCCGACGTGTCGAGTGGATCCAACTGGACTTCACCCCCACTCTGAGAATTAAAAAGAAAAGGGTTTAAGTTATTCTGCATTTCCATTGCTCCCACGATTACGGAGGTACCTGTGTTGTTATTACGAGACCAAGCAGCTGATATATTCCGCCGGTTCTAGGTTCCTGTAACAAGGAAGCGACGATGGCAATAGAACTTACGGCTATGTCGACGGTCTGATATTTCCGTCTGTTTTTACTTATCACGTGATTACACATCCCCTGAAAGATTTCAGGAAGTACCTCCTCAAATATTTGTCTTCGCCTGTATTTTTCTCAGCGTTGACATGGAATACACATTTAGAAGTTATTTAACAAGGACATGCGACACTCGATTCAACGTATGGGGGTGTCCATTACTTCAAGGCACTGCAAACAAGGGAAGTACTTTGTTAATGGTAAATGCCTGTAACATGATGTATTGAATATGAGCAAACGTAACACATAACGCTACAAAAATCTTTGTTTTATTACGTTTTTGGCAACAGATCGTAACTGGTTCACTACATGGACATATTAGAAGCCGGAGATAGCACCTCGGATCCCAAGTAACATGGATGACTAATGGTAAAACCGTGCCACATGATGAAATTATTTTATTGCTGTTAGCTGTTGCCGCAGTTATATTTTCACGGCGTTCAACAGCATTTGCTGTTAATTCGACTATACTAAACTGCAAAGTAATATATTCAGCAATAAATGATACAAACTCCGTCCCAAATGCAAACAATACATATTATATGTCTTTGATCTTGCTCTCTTTTACACTACATGTTTCGGCCTCAAACGGCCATCATCAAGTGTATACTCTCACGTTGCTGCTACACTGCACCCAGTCTAAAATGTAACATTTAAAAACACATTTGAAAATTTTAAAGGATTGTAAAATTAGAACTAAAGATTTTATAGTGCTACTACAGGAAAACCAAAATTGACGTGTGCAAAATAATCTACATACCAGACAGATATTAACGAGGTAGATGTTGATAATACGAGGAAAGTAACAACGTGTTTTTAAATGTTAAATTTTAGACTGGGTTCAGTGTGGCAGCAACGTAAGAGTATACACCTGATGATGGCCGTTAGAGGCCGAAACATGTAGTGTAGAAGAGAACAAGATCAAAGACATATAATATATATTGTTTGCACTTGGGACGGAGTTTGTATCATTTATCGTGTAGAGTGCAACAGGATGCTTAAATATAATATTATATTCAGCAATGCCAACGGCACGTGGCTCTTGAATTTGCTTTAGGACTTAAGCTCTTGAATTCAAGGAGGTCTTGGATTCAATGCTCTGTCCGGAATGTAGTTTGCATTTTCCGTAGTCCTTTACATAATGTTTCGAACAGTGCGATACAATACATCACTATAATTTTCCCTCGCAACCATTTCAGTTCACATCCATTCTCCTATTGGTCGCATTTTTCACAGATCGACCGATAGTTTCTTTAAAGCTTCTGTTTTTTAGACGGCGGTGATTGTGAAGAAAGCCGTCTTCGGGGATGTGGGGCCGTGCAGATATTGTGTTAACCGACGTTTCGGAGGAATGTATCGCCTCCATCTTTAGGGTAGAAGAAAAAGAAGAAAATCCGCAAGCGAGGAACCAGCGTGAGCAGGTGCTGACAGACTAATGTCGAGTTATTTAATGTCTTTGAGACCTGTCCCATTGTTGACGCTTACAAAACTAAAGGCGAATCTGCGGGATCTCTGCTCATGTTTCTTCTTGACCTCTGTCGATTTATTAATTAAACCCGTGCAGCGAGCGTCACGTTGATTCGCCAACAAAAGTTTAAGCAATTACTCTTTAGTGTGAAATGGCTGTTCCCCAGTTTGTATATTGTTTAATCTAAAGTAATTTGTTGAAACGCTGTTCGTGATTGTTGTTTCAACGTGGAATTCTCACAGTAAATTTCGAAATAGGGAGCTGTAATTTAAATCATGAATCCTTTTGCGTTTATGCGTACATCAAAATGTTAACTATACTGCTAAACCATGCTTCATTTAGGTTCAGTTTACAATTGGATGCAGAGCGTTTTGGTGTTTATATCTTACCAGTAACGGAGAGACTTATAATGATGGACTGGATTCGAACACGCTGCTTGTAGCATATAGTCTCTTAAATTTTCAAGTAAATGTGCAGTTAGTGTGATGGAGATATTTATACAACTCTCACATGAAACAACAATACGTAATGAGAAATTGACTGTCTGAAGCAGTTTTGTAATAATGTGTGTTGTTGCTTTCTTATGTTAAAATAGGCCCAGGTGCAGGGAATATACGTGAAACTTGAAATGTGTTTTCACGAATTTACTTGGATTTTGGAATACAGAATTGTGATATGAAGCAGGATGTACCGGGTGATTCTAAATTAAAGCCCCCCCCCCCACAATAATTATGAGCAGAATCCAACCGTGTAAATTATGTCCACATAAAAACATTTCTGTTTGTGAGCTTCTGGATTGTGATACCGTGTACATTAATAGCGAGTACCGATGTTTTGGGGGAATATGGTGCCTGCATCATCAGGGTTGAAATGTGTAGGCTGAGGAGTTTGGTTCAGTTATATTGGTAAGTAAAGTAAAGGTAAAGCTATCCCTGTAAGAGGCCGTGAAGGCCCATAGACGTTGAGGGTCCCACATTATCTAGACAATCGGCTCAAAAATGGCGGTAAGGTTGTCAGCCTTACGCGCCGGCCGCGCTTTACTCCCCAGGAAGATTATTTAATTAATTACTTTTACTCATTACTGTTAGAGGCTGAGTCGACCCCAGGGCCATAGTGCGGCTGGAAGGATTAGGTCAATTGAAAAAATTCAATGACCCCATCGGGACTTGAACCCGCGACCTTCTGGCTTGTAGCATTCAGTTACACAGGTAAGTCTCCAAACTTTGTATAAGAAGATATGTATAACATTATATTGGAGGTATTAGATGCATGCATATAGATATTAAACACATAGTTAAATTTGCAACTAAAATGCATTGGCACTCACTTGCGTAATTGGGCTCCAAAAGTGTCTCCAAATGGAGGAAACACTGATATATCACATTTTCCGCAACAAGGACGGAAACATAATCCAGTCTCCGAAAATAGAACTCAAGGCGATGGATAACGCCCAGAATCACAATAAGTTTAAGTTGTTCTTTGTATGTTTTGCAGCTACTTTAAGATATCGCTCATCCATTCAACAGTGACTCCACAGCCCTTGCTTGGGCCCTAGCCTCCTTTTCAGTTTAGTCACCCTATACACGCCGATCATAGTGGCCGCACGGTTTAAGGTTTTCGCTGGCTTGAACGCTGGGATAATGGGTTCAAATCCCACTGAAGACATGGATGTCTCTATTGTGTGGGTTTATTCTGTGTTTGTGTTGGTCTGTGTATAGGTAACGGCCTTGCGACAGGCTTAATTACTCATCCAAGGGGTCCTACCGACTGTGTATAGTATCAAGAAATTGAAAAAAGCGGCCAAGATCTGTCAAAAGGCTGTAGAGGCATAATTCAATTCAATTCGATTCTTTCAATTCTTTATTATTTATGTGCCGAGTCAACAGCCGCAAGGCCATTTACAGACAGAGCGCAGGGTAGATAGAAGTAATTACATTATGGACAAACACTACATAAAGTCAAAGACAAATTACAGGCAAGCACCGGAGGAAAACACAATAATGCAAACAAGTAAACAAACAAACAAATGATAATAATAGCAATAATAATAATTTCATTAACATAAATCTAAGTGTTATTGAGAAGTGAGAAATGAAACATATAAATATTAATTAAGAAATGACAAGTATAGATTTTCAGAGGATAATAATAATAATAATTCAGTTTATTATGTAAGTTTTGAGGTTTTCACGGCGATGACTATGAAGAAAGTCGTCTTCTGGGTTTTGGCGCCATGTATTATTCGTTTTGGCTGACGTTCCTCCGAAACGTCAGCCAAAACGAAGAATACACGGCGCCAAAACCCAGAAGATGACTTTCTTCAATTCAGTTTATTGTTTTATTGCACATGCAAATAATAACAATACTAACAATTATACTATATTAAAAAATGGTTTGGGGAGAACTTTCCTGGCTCCGAATACGTCAACATCCCTGCAAACATTAGCAGCTGCTGCACGTCTAGCAGAGGGACAATTCTTATATGAGGAGCAAACACTGAACAATGCAAAGTCTCTGATATACCCAGCAGGAACTCTGAGACCAACAATTTCCAGAAGAGAAGGGCAGAATATCGAGCCAAAATAAACGTGAATAAGTAAGAGAGCACGAGGCGATGTTTCCCAGTACGTAAAATATGCAATTTTAACTCCTACAGAGCAAGAAATTAGCTGTAATGCACTTGAGGATAGAAACGATTAAAACAGAGGACCGCAAACCTCTGTTGGATGCGTTCCAGCTTGTGGCATCAGTTGACGTAATCGAATTCCAGACTACGGACGCATATTCAAGCTTACGTCTAACTAATGCAGTGTACAATCTGAACATACAGTCTAGAGATGAGAAATTGAAAGTATTGTTACGCACTAGACCCAACAGTTTAGCACAGTGGGAGAATATGTAATTGACCTGTTCATGGAAACATAGCTTAACGTCAATAAACACTCCCAGCTCTTTTATAGAATCGGTCCGGGGTATTGGCGATTGACAGAGTTTATAACCGTAGATCAGTGCGTTGGTTTTCCTGGAGAAGGATATAACTTTAGTTTTACTGATGTTGAGTTTCATACAGTTAGCATTGCACCAACCTTGTATGGAGTTAACGTCAGACTTAAGTGGATAGCAGTCCTGAGGAGAACTAATGGTTCGGTAAATTTTGACGTCATCAGCAAAAAGCAGACACTTAGAGTGGGCAACTGCATCACACATGTCATTAATAAACACATTGAAGAGAAGGGGTCCCAAGACAGATCCCTGAGGTACACCTGAGAGAACTTCAAAGGGTGAGGAAAGAACACCAGAAACACGGACCTGGGATTTCCGGTTGGATAGGTAACCGCGAAACCAGCTTACATAACCACCAGAAAGCCCAGCAGCACTTAGCTTGTGAAGAAGAAGAGAATGTGGGACAAGGTCGAATGCATTGCTCAGATCAAAATAAATGGCATCAGCTTGCCTCTGAGAGCCAACTATAAGGGAGATAAAATCAACATAAGTCACCAAATTGGTGCTTGTGGATATAGTTTTCGAGAAGCCTGCTGGTAAGGACTATTTTTTTATTTTAGATAATGGGAAACATGTTCATGAGCAATAAATTCGGATATTTTAGAAAAAAATAATCAGTAAGGATATAGGCCTATAATTGCAAACAGAGGTGCTTTTGCCTTTTTTGAGAACAGGAACAATTTAGATACAAATATATCAGTACAGCCCTTAATAATGAATCCAGGGATGTCATCGACTCCAACAGACTTAAATGGTCTCAGGCGCTTAATAGCTTTGATAACATCAGAATCGGAAACAGACGCTAAAGGTACGAATTCGGAAGATGACAATAGGTTGGAGAAGACAATAGGACCAGGATTGTGGTATATTGTTTGAAAATGCTTTGAGAATTCATCAGCAATGTCATTAGGTTCAATTAAATGCTTACCGTCAACCTCAAGCTCGATGGAATTAGAATTTATTTTCCTAAAGGAGGCCACATATTTCCAGCATTGCTTGGGTTGCGACTTTAAATTTTCGTCCACAGATTTGAACCATCTAAGTCTGTCAGACTTAACAATAGTTTTAACTAGCTTACAATTGAAGGAAAAATTTTGGTAAAGGCATTCGAATTTTTTTTAAACGTCTGTAAAAATAGTTCTTTTTCCTTATATAATATCTTAAGGAACTAGAATACCAGTGTTGGAATTTCATATGAGTGTTTATGATGCCACAGGGAATTGCATGTTCCATGGCATCTTGAACAGTAGCATTGAGGCCGGCGACAGCAGAATCCACGGAGGTGGTACCATACACACAGGACCAGTCGTAAGTTGAGAGCTTATTATAAAGCAATGCATAATCCCCATTTAGGCAATTCTGATAGTTCAGAAGATGTGTGTGAAGATATTAATGTCAGTGATTCTAGTGCCATTAAAGAAATATCTAGTGGTAGCTGTTCAAAGGAAAAATACTTTCGTAAATATGACAAGAGTTATTTGGAACTTGGATTTACTTGGTGTGGCAATGAGAGCGAACCAAAATCTCGGTGCATTATTTGTTACGAAGTACTTTCAAACGAGTGCATGAAACCCGTGAAATTGAAACGGCACTTAGAGACGAAACACGCAAGTGTAAAAAGCAAACCTGTCGAATTTTTCAACGATGTGTTGAAAAAATGAATAAAGAAATGAAAGTTGTTTCTAACGTAGGTTCGGCAACTAAGAAGGCCTTAGAAACTTCCTATATTACAAGTCTTCATATCGCGAAGAGCGGCTCACCTCATTCCATAGGTTAGACCTTAATAGTACTTCCAGTTGCAAAAGATATAGTTAAAACAATGTTTAGTGAAAAATTATCTAAGGACATTGATTTAATACCACTCTCAAACGATACAGTTACACGCCGAATCAAAGACATGGCTAATAACGTAGAATCTGAACTTATCAGTAAAATAAAAGAAAGTCTATTTTATTCACTTCAGATAGACGAGACAACAGACGTTTCGAATGATTTGTTATATCAGGTACGGGTTTAACAATGTCATTCATGAAGATATGTTATTTTCAAAGACTTTGCAAACTCATACAACTGGAGAACACATTTTTAAAATTCTCATTGAGTACATACAAGAGCATGAAATTGATTGGAAAAAATGTGTAGGTTTTTGTTCGGATGGGGCTCGTGCGCTCACCGGTGGGCATAGTGGCGTTGTAGCTAAAGTCAGAGATGTGGCTCCTGATGTTACCTGGACCCATTGTTTCATTCACAGGGAAGCCTTGCGGCCAAAGGTATGTCATCTAAATTCAAAACCGTGTTAGGAGACAGCATTAAGGAAAGGCCTCTGAATAGCAGAATATTTTCATTACTTGGCGAAGACATGGGTAGCGAGCGCAAACAGCTTCTTCATCATTCTGAAGTTTCACGGGGTAAGGTACTCACAAGGCTCTTTGAATTAAGACAGGAAGTCCTGTTATTTGTAAATGAAATAAACGAAGATTTTACGTCATTTCTTGCCGATGACATGTGGCTAAGTACATTGGCATATCTTTCAGAACTAAACGAACTAAATCTCTCTCTACAAGGTAATTCTTTGACGGTTCTCAGTGCCCATGATAAAATAAAGGGGTTTGAGAGGAAACTTGGTCTGTGGGTCAGTTTTGTAAAACAGAGGATTTTTTCACCATTTCCAACCCTAGAGTCTTTTTTAGTTGAAAATAATCTCGTTATTGAAAAATAAATATGCAGTGACATATGTTCGCATCTCGAAACTCTGAGATCACAATTTTAAACTTATTTTCCAAGTAAATATGAAGAATTTTCATGGGTTCGTGATCCTTTCCATTGCAATATTGAAAATAACAAACTTCCATTGAACGAATGAGAACAGTTAATTGAACTCTCAAATGACACCGGACTTCAAATGAAATTCCAAGCAGAAGGTACGGTTAATTTCTGGACCTCATCACCAGTGAAAAGAGGATATAGTGAACTGCACAATGGTCCTTTAAAGATTATAATTCAGTTTGCTTCTACCTATCTGTGTGAGAAAGGGTTTTCATCACTAAGTCCAATAAAAACAAAGTACCGAAATCNACCTTACACACTTTACAATCATTTACACTTGCAGTGGTACAATTACTGCTTACAATAACTCGGCCGACACTGGACTGTCCTCTCTGACGGTTGTTCCAGGACTTTCTTCTAAGATGGCTCGACCACGACTGACTTCTTAGCTGGCTACTCCGAGACTGACTTCTAAGATGGCTATTCCGAGACTGAAGACTTCTCGTCGAAACTGGGCTTTTATAACCCCGGCCGCTGTTATGCAACGAACCCTTTGTTATAACCATGGAGACTCCTGTTAGAACTACAATGGAGCAATTGTTGTTTCCAATGCAACGGTCTATTCTAGCGTTTCAATAGATGCGATTCTTCTCTTCTCCACAGCGTCCATACTGGGTCTGGGGCCTTCCCAGCCTCCCATGCAATGGNCGATTCCAGACACGTTACATTATGCTAAAAACATGATAAATTTGCTTTCGAAGGGAACAAGAGTAAGGCGGTCCGCAGAACTGTTCTGACTTATAAAAGTGGTCCTCACTTCAAAAAAGTGTGAGAAACGCGGGCCTACAGGATCCACGGGTGAGGGAGTAGGGAGACGAGCGTTACCTGCATCAGGGAAGCAAGGCCGAGAAGTCTCTGATTCTTCAACAGTATAAATTTGGTCAGGGCTTAATCGCCCATAAAAAGGAGCGATTAAACAGCCGTTAGGCCAGACTCCGGTATTATTAATGATATGAAAATCATCCTCTGCAACAGAGACATGAGATGATGCGTACGAATTATATTTAGTTTTCAGCCTGGTGCAAGCAACGGAAGCAAGCTGCAATTGATCCTTTAGAGAAGTCTCAACATCAGGTGATGTTGCATCTGGGGAAAACCGAGAGACAAAAAGGGACTTCATACGGACCCTCTTCTGCACAGCAGAAAGAAAAGAAGAGCTTTTCACTCCGATCATGGCAACCCTGGGTTTCTTGGAACAACAACAATAATAATAATATTAATAATAATAATAATAATAATAATAATAATAATAATAATAATAATCCTATACACAGTCTGTAGGATTCCTTGGAAGGGGGATCAGCCAGTCGCAAGACCTCTACCTACACACAGAACAGCACAAACGCAGAATAAACGTACACAGACATTCATGTCTAGAGTGGTGTCGAACTCACGACCCCAGCGTTCGAGTGGGCGAAGGTAGTTCATGCCTTAGGCGCACGGTGACTGTGGTTGGTTCTGAGACAGTGCCTCGTCATAAAATTTGCAATATCAGTTTCGACCTCAGAAGGACTAGAATTAGGTACTAACGGCTCAGCTGTATATATTTATATCTGCTAAACATCTCTGACCCTATGTACATTCAAAAACTGAGAGAAGTAGTTCTTCCACCTATTCAAAATGTTGTGGGAATCTGCAAGCAGATCAACAGGATCATCTTTCACTAAGCTACTTCTAGGTTGAGAAATCAGAAAATGAGAAATCAGCACTATGCTCCAAATTGTGAGCGAAGAGGAAGAAAAAGAACACATGATTAAGTACCTAATTCTTCAGTTCTCTAATCCTGTCTGTGTCATGTTTCAGGCCTCTGCCCTGAAAATGTAGGTTGATTATGTAATAATGGAAATTGGAGGGTACGAGTCCCGCTAGGAGTAGCTGAGAACGAGGTAAATGCGGTTATTTCCATATCACGGAGCTCCCGCCTAATTAATACCCTCTACTCCTTGCAGAATGCCTGCACACAGGGGCCTCTTCCTATTGCTTACCGAAGTTCTGCTATTTGTGCTTCCTGAATGTTCTTTTCTGCTTTGCACGCCTCGTTTAGCTCACTGCCATATTCGGCGTGACATGCATTATGGTTCTAACCTCATCAGCACTGTGTCCCCGGATATTAATTGGATCTCAGCTGCTGCTTGGCATATGTACATACAAGCTCCCTACCTTGTTACTCCTTCGTATCACCAAGCAATGGAGTTCTCCATCATATCATCATTGTTTACTTTAGCCTGTTACGGGAAGACGGAAGGGGATTTCTAAAGTGAATAAGTGGAACTATACATTTGTGTACAGACGTGGCGTTCTTCACTAGGCTTTAGTACCATATAATTATTTTACATTAACTAACTACATGGGGCAAATTTTTTATTTGTTCAATTTCCTTCCCCATTGCACCTCCTTCTAAATGCATTTTAAAATGATTCAAGACCTAGAGTATATTCGGGGTATTAAAATCAGTGTGATCTTTATTTAGGACCGCTCAGTTCTTGGCTACAGATCCTGAGGTCCCCGGTTCGATTTCCAGCGCTACCAGATTTTCTCAGAAGTAGTGGGTGTGGAACGGGGTCCACTCAGCCTCGTCACGATAATTGAGGAGCTATTTCAAGGAAACAGCGGCTCTGGTCTAGAAAACCGAAATTAACGGCCGTGGGGATTCGTTGCCCTGACCACACGACACACACTATCAGCTAAAGTTGGCACTAACTTCGCCGACAAGGGGTGGTAGCTCGGTCGGTATAGTTGGCTTGCGGACTCAAGCCACGGATCTTTTTTTTTTGTTTTTATCGTCTTTATTTGGTTTCTGACTTAACAGGATTGATTATGCTCTAATTAGCAAGTTTCCATGGAATCTTAGAAGGTCATTTTTTGAATATAACACAGAAATATCATCACAGGAAATAAAGATCCTTGCAGTGCAAGGGAAGTTTCCTGAAATCGAAATTCAGTCCGATTTATGTTGATTATATAATTCATAAAGGCCATTTGGAAAGAGCTGTGTTTAGAAACTTCCTGCTCATCTCAATATATTTGTGAACAACATCTTCATTTAAACACATCTTCTCGTCTGACATTAACGATCAAACCGACCGCTTACGTAAGTGTTCCCACATTTGACAGTAATTCTGAGAGCTTATGGAGTACCGTAGGCAAGCCCAATGGGTTGCAATGATACCAGGTAGCAATGTGTGGTTTCATATGATCAAATTGAATTCAAACTTTGTGCCCCAAGTAACACCATAACAGCCCAACTACCGCCCTTCTGGTAATTTCACGGAACATTAATTCGGTTTCCTGGGGATGTGTGTGAAATGTGGGGGGTGGGGGACATGTGGGCTGAAGCATTGAACCTCTACAATTATCACGCCTCCTGGGTGTGATGTGGTGTTCTGCCTCAACGTTTTGTCATTGCTTTCTATGTTCTAGAAATCGTAGTTTAAAATCTTGATATTAGAGTAGTGTATCGTGATAGATATTTAGTTTTTAAGCCACAAATTCGTTTGGAGTCGTATGGAGAGTACTAATGAATTTAACCATGTTTCCTGTTTTCTTTTCTTAGTGGGGTGGGTCTGAATCCACTAGGCACTCCTGCCACTTCTGGCGTATTGTACCAGCTCCAGATGATAGATGAGGGTGATTGTGGAGCAACTGGTTAAATGAAGTTTGGCAAGGGAAACCGAAGTACTCGGAGAAAACTTGCCCCAGGACCACTTTGTCCACCACAAATCCCACATGACGAGAACCGGGCTCGAACCCTGGCGCCGCGGTGGGAAGCCAGTGGCTAACCGCTTGAGCTATGGCGCGACCTCACGTTTCCTGTTACACTTTACTGACATACCCGAGTTCACCCGTGGGGGACTAACGTGAGGCTTATTCTCAAGTTATAACAGACCAAATAGGCATCATTCATACTATATTAAAATGAAATATATTTTTATAACAAATAACTTTTTTTTCGGAAATATTATTGCACGTGATATATTTTTACTCTTACAAACTAACTCCGTGGCCTGTAGTCGGCAAGCGAACTATACCGACCGAGCGACCGCCGCTTGTCAGCGAAGTTAGTGTCGACTTTAGCGGATGGGGGTGTGTGGTGTGGTCAGCCCAACGAATCCCAACGGCCATTAATTTCGGTTTTGTAGACAGGAGTCGCTGCTTTTCTATTCAAGTACCTCCTCAATTATCCTCACGAAGCTGAGTGGACCTCGTCCCAGACCCACACCTTTCTCAGAAAATCTGGTAAGCCTGGAATCGAACCCGGGGCCTCTAGATCTGTAACCATGAGCTCTGACCACTATAACACTGAGGGGGGTCCATATTTTTACTCTTATCGGGGTACAACCCCCGACTGAGGATACCAGGGAATAGAAACATAGAATTACAGAACGAAACGAGAGAAGAGAAGAGAAGAGAAGAGAAGAGAAGAGAAGAGAAGAGAAGAGAAGAGAAGAGAAGAGAAGAGAAGAGAAGAGAAGAGAAGAGAATGAAGAAGAACTGGTGCAGCAGTGGTTGCTGAATTGATTTGAATTCATGAAAGCAGGTACGTGCAAGTATGTTAAGAATCTATGTAACAAGGAATCTTGGCATTATGTGATAACAGATTTATATACTGCAACGAAACACAATTAAGTACATTTTTAGTTTAAGTAGTGTGTATTTATTGTTCTTGAGGATGCGAAGCTCGGGAGAAACATATATAGGCAGGATAATATAGGCGCAGCAGACACTTTCAGCTGGCCTTGGAATGAAAGCGTTAAGCACTGGTTTCAGATTGTGGTGAACAGGAAGAGACATTGAAGGAAGACCTTATACTCTGTTACATACGAATAATGGAGGTTAGTATCCCGGCATTTACATTCAGTGACAAGGTAGAACCACGAAAACCCTAGGATTTCCGGTATGCGGGCTAGATTTGAAACTACGACCTCCAGAACATGGAGCTGAATTCATCAAGGACTTGCGTGGAAATTTAGTACTAATGGCTAATGTATTATTGTGACTAGTGTTACTGATATCATTGTTGGCCACTGCGAAGTTGAGTCCATGGAGTTCGAAGGAGAAGCAGAAATTTTTCGCACTTTTGGTAGCGGGGATGAACAAGAAACTGAATCTAGCGGAACAATTAAGAAATGTTATGGAGATCATTTTCGAAAATAATATCGCTAGATTTCATGGATCTATTTATTCTGAACATTTGTTCTGTGAAGTATGCAGGGGTTTGGACAAAAGAGGTTCTCTATAAGGCCCAAATTTATAGTCTTCATGTTTCAAAACGTCATACTGACCGTCACAAGAACATTGTTTAAAATGTGTGGAGTTCAAGTATTAACATTTAAAGGGGCCGTGACTTCAGTAAAGTGATTATCCAGTGTTCCCCTCTTTAATTCACTGAACGTCGAAACGGTTGGCTGTATTTGCTCTAACCTAGTTTAGAAACTGCATAAAGAGGAACATGGTAACACAATAATTAAATTTGCTTTTGATGAAGGGATTTCTATTAAAGGGCGGTTGTCTATAAAGGAGCAAATGTTACGATTTGCTTTAAATGTAGCACAATAATGGAGGATAATATCCCATTACATCACGGATCATATTGACCTTAACGTAATTATGCTTCAAATTTAAAATTTTCTGTAACGTTCAATATTTTGGAAAATATTTCTGTCACTGAAATTTATATTACTTTCTGAAGGTTTAGTTTGTGCAAGTGGCTGCGTGATTCCAATGCATATGACAGTGGAAATGCGCAATAAATTTCAATCTCTCGGGGTATGCGATTAGCATACCCCCAGCAGCTCAGTCGATTCGTTTGGGGGTATGGCAGGTACCCCATAAAATGGGGAACAGTTTTGACTACTCGAAGTGGACGATGGTGGTAATTACTGAGACTTGAAATTTCCGTTTATTTAATTGGAATTAAATCAAAACTAAATGCTTACCATTAATCAGAAAACTGTTTGCTTATTATAAGAAATACGCCAACAGTGTATTTTCTAGAGAGTCCAGCCGAGAAGAGAACTTGTACATGTGAGTTTGCAGCACTTGGCTGAAGTAGCATCGAGGTTTCCTTCTGGGTGCGTGCTTGCAAAGTGAAATCTCCCTGCATAATCTCGCAGGATTACAGTTAAATACATGTATAGTTTTACGGTGTGAATTTACACATACAAATACGTTGTACACGTTTTTCGTCTGGAATTTCTTAAGATAAATTGTCCAAAGAAATAAATTTCTTGTTTTTTTTGCATACCAAATTATGAAGACACATTCTCATTGATTTTCCATAAAATACCACTCCGTTGGAATTAGAAGTTATAAAATTGTTTGTGTTGCAAGAGAATTTTAAACACCTTTGTATACTTAATATTAATAAGGTAAAGTTGTCCCCGTGCTTAAGTGATTAAGCATTAAGCAATGAAGGTGTATGGGGGAGTGGATGTATAGTTCCACATTGTATTGACCTCGGCACTAGCTGGAGGTGAGTGGTCAGCTTCACTATACAGCCGCTTTACCCATGGGGAGAGAGCCCCCAGTACCCATCGGATAGGAGGCTGGGTGGGTCCCAGAGCCGGTCTGGACGACTTGGAGAAGAACTCGAACTCTGACCTCTCGGTCGTCCAGCTCGTAGCCAGTCGCTATATCGACTGGGCTATCCCGCCTTCTCACTCAATAGTAGTAGTGTTTGCAAATGCAGCAAGAATGGTTAGACCGTCTGCATTGCCAGCGCTTGCGCACACAATTCAAATTCAGCCTCAGACTTTCATGTGCCCATTGTCCGGGCATGGTTTGTATATCTATTACGTTTGTGGAGTTGGTTCTGCGCCTGCGCTCAGACTATTCGTTTCTAGTTTTACGGATGCATCTGTAGTAACACTTTTATTTTTATGTTAGTTGCGGAAATTGGAATGACACCCATGTCCTTTTGAACAACAATTTTGTACCCTAATTATTATACACTCGGGGAAATCTAAGAATAATTTTCCAGCTGTTGAATTACTCCCGGTTGTTAAACTCGAGAGCGAATGAGACATGTCTCATTCCGTGAATCACCGGCGACCGCCTGGCAAAACGCCCGGCATTCCACTTGTGAAACCGGATCATCAAATGCGGCGTCCAAATTCAGTTCAGAAGTCAACATTTTTATCCTGATGCCATAGGTAACTGGTTTCATTAGGGATTTGTCCTATTTTGTAAAAATTTGCTAAGAACTGTAGCTACTGCTTGCCGATCACAGTGACCCCGCTGTCTAAGACATGATCTGCCTTCGCTCGCTCGAACGCTGGGATCGTGATTTCGAATCCCACTCAAGCCATGGATATCTGTATTGTGTGCGTTTATACAGTGTTTGTAGGGTTGTAGAGCAATAATAAATCAATTCAATTCAATTCTTTATTATTTATGTGCCAAGTCAACAGCCGCAAGGCCAATTACAGACTTAGAACAGTGTAGATGAAAGTAATTACATTATAGCCAAACACATTATAAGTCAAAAACAAATTACAGGCAATTACTTGGGAAAACACAACAATGAAGAAAAGTAAACAAACAAGCAAATAAATGATAATAATAATAACAATAATAATAATTTCATTATCATAAAACTAAGTGTTATTAAGAAGTGAAAAATGAAACATAAATATTTAATTAGTAATAATAATAAGAAGAATTAAATTAATACAAATAGTAATAATAATAAGAGTTAAATTAATTCAGTATAAGATATGTTTCATCAACAGAGTTTTTGGCCCAAAGACGTCAACGTTTCTACAGACAACATTAGCAGCAGAAGCGCATCTAGCAGAGGGGAAATTTTTACTAACAGAAGAGACATTGAACTTATGAAAGTCTCGGATATATAGAACAGGAACCCGAAGGCCAACAATTTCCAAAGCAGAAGGGCAAAGTACAGAGCCACGATAAACTTGAATAAGGAAGAGCGCATCAAGATGATATCTCNATCTGTGAGCATAAATCTAAAGAAGACTTAAATATATGCATACATTTATGAATTATGAATTATTATGAATGTTGCTAATACTATTGGCAATTAGATACTAAGATAAGACAACTGGGAGCGATAGCATAAAATTAATAACAAGTCAGTAAACTAAAACCAATTACATAAGGAAATTAAAGTTAGCCGAGGTATACACATTTGTAGTTAATGAGAACACTGATCCAGTAACACTGTAAAAGGTTTGGTACATGCTTGTAAAATATGATTCAGAGAAACCGCAAATATGTCGAGAATTTTACCCACCGCGTTGGTAGCAAGGGCGCACCGAGAAGAGGGACAGTGTCTTTTTGAGGGACGAACGCTAAAAGTAGAGAAGTCTCGAACATGGCAAGTAGGAACACGAAGACTAGCATTATCCAGAAGGGAGGAGCAGGATAAACCTGAATGAAGAAGAGTGCATCAAGAAGATGTCTACTCAGACTTAGAGGGCGCAATCTTAGTCTCTCTAAGGCGGATGTATAACTATAGGAGCTATGTGGGAAGTAACGATAGAAACAGGCAGATGCAAACTTTTTCTGGATGCGCTCAAGTTTTGCGGAGTCAGTAGACGTGATAGAATTCCAAGCTACCGAGGCATATTCCAACTTGGACCTGACTAGTGTAAGATACAGCACATATAAAGAGTCAAGAGAAGAAAATCTAAAAGTTATCGAGCGTATAAGACCTAGGAACTTCATACATTCGGAATATAAACAATCAACGTGATTGTGAAAATATAATTTAGAATCAAAGAAAACACCTAGGTCCTTAACGCAACTGGTGCGTGTAATAGCAGTACGACAAAGCTGATACCCATAGAGCAGGACATTAGTCTTCCTTGAGTATGACATAACATTCGTTTTGTTGATATTAATACTCATGGAGTTGGCAGAGCACCAGTCACTGACATGATGA
>NW_019739253.1:70345-121025 GCF_002891405.2 Cryptotermes secundus
CACACTGATGCTGCTGATCACCCGAGAATGTTTTAATTCAGGTAATGTCCAATTTGATTATGCAGACAAATAAACTCCGTAGCTTTAGTCCGCAAGCGAACTTTTAGACTGAGCGACCGCCGCTTATCGACAAAGTTAGTGCCATCTATAGCGGATAGAGGGTGTCGCGTGGTCAGCACAACGAATTCCCACGGCCGTTAATTTCGTTTTCTAGACCGGAGCCGCTACTTTTCCCTTCAAGTAGCTCCTAAATTTCCTTACGCGTCTGAGTGGACCCCGTTCCAGGCCCACTACTTCTCAGAAAATCTGGTAGCGCCGGGAATCGAACCCGGTACCTCTGAACCTGTAGTCAGGAATTCTGACCACTAGACCACAGAGGCTGTCTATTTCATTATGCTGTCTCAGAAATTACCACAAGAATATAACGTAGATTTCAGTTAATGTAGCAATCTGGTAATGTAAACCCTGAACACTTAGAGGGAAGAGGTGTTTGTACTAGAGGTCTTAGGGAAATTTACGTTGTTGCCGTATGAAGGAAATGAGATGGACTTATATTCAACATGCAACTTCACACAGATTTCTGTATGCAACATTTTAGTCGCTCTTTCAGCTTTCGTGTTCATGCATAACAAGGGAGGATTGATAGGAAATTATTAGCGCTGAAGAACAAGTGGGAAAAGTGATTTACTGCAAATTAAAATAAAGTTTGCGAAGTTTTCGTTCCTGAAATTATGCTGGAATCTTCATGAACTGCACAAAGCACTGGATGGTTCTGAAAACCATTAATCATCTAAACCTGGGACAGTTTCAGACTCGCTCCGCCTCTGTCAAGCGAAGTGACGAAGGTACAGGCTCCACAGCCCTCCTGCCCTCCTGCCCTTTGCAATTAGCCTAGTCCTCACCTCTGGGTCCCTCTCTCATTATGTTTAAGCAGTGTACAAGAATCTGAAAGTGTTTCCAGTCTTAAAACAAATGAAATTTTTGGAACTTCCTCTTAATGAATCTGTTAGCATCTTCTCACACTGGTTCGCTCGCGAATTTCTTCTTTCTTTTCTTCTACCCTGAAGATGGAGGCGATACGTTCCTCTGAAACTTCGGTTAACACAATATCTACACGGCGCCGCATCCCAGAAAACTGCTTTCTTCATAGTCACGGCTGTGAGAACCTCAAATCTTACGACCATACTCCATTTTACACCCATCTGTGCAATTGAATTTGTGTCGGTGCTCAGTTTCATTTCAAATGGCTCAAAATCTGGAGACCACTCGAATATCAGAGCACAGAATTGAAGCCAAGATCCATAGTTCATTAGCTTCTACACCTTCGGTTTCAGTCAATCCGTCTTCACACAAATGTCGGCAGAGGTTACGAACCTTCTCTTCCCAGAATCCCATACTAATTGGACATGAGAAGTTAGAAAGCTCTTGAGCAATTAATGCATCACGTTGCTTCCGAAGATGTCCAGCAACAGGAGCGCCTCTAATTGGCGGCAGCGCCAGAGCCTTGCAAGAAGAGTGGGAGAGACTGTAATCAGCGCTAGGGATGCACGGACTTGATTAAGTTTCTGTGCGGTGTTGGGACTTAACCAGAGTCTTTTAAGGCTTGGCTAATTTAACCCTTACTTCCTCTGTCTGCAGAATTATGTGTTTGTTTCTTCAGAAATATTCACAAGAGTGACAGATGACGTTCGCTGATACTGGTAGTTTCTTAGGTTACTAAACGACACTCAACTACATAGGTTTTGTGCCTATGGTGCCTACTGAGATGGGAAGATGAAGAATATAGAGACATTTAGAACGACCTGTTTGAATACACTTGCCTAGGAAGACCGAGGAAACCCTTGAAAAAGAGTGACGTCTGTTGAAGACTGCAGGAATTCTATAAACTTCTAGAAATTTTCTTTACAGCATGGGTAATTGCAGTTCACTTTATGAGACAAGACTTTTTGTTCAAAAGTTGCTCTTTGTCTGAAGGCACGGAAGGAAACCACGAAACGAATACGTGACCTTCGGAACACGAAGTAGGTGTGTTAACCGTTGAACTGCCACGCCAGATAGATATGTATTCCCTTCCCCCATAATCAATTTCTGGAGACACAGCCAGCTCCGAGACTTAGGATTTTGTATAAATTAATTCTTTGTTACAAAGTCTGAGTCTCGTGAAGGTACCGAGTGATATTCTTTTATTTCGTATATTGAAAAAGCATTAGTGAAACAGATGAGCAGTGCAAGCAGTCTCTTTGTTTATTAAAGTGTTCTTAGTTCCTTCGGGTAGGGCGAGACTGAGTCCACTTGGTACTTCGGCCACTACTGGCCTATTGTACGTACCAGCCCCTGATGAGTTTGGAGCAGTAGGTGGAATGAGATTTGGAAGGGTAAACCGAAGTGCTCGGAGAAAATCTGCTACAGTGCCACTTTGCCCACCACAAATCCCACATTACATGAGGTGGGCTCGAACCTGGGCCGCCGCTGTGGGAACCCCGCTAACTAATCGCCTGAGGTATATGACACGGCCTAAGGCCTATCTTAGGGCTATATATATTCCAAGATATTCGATTGAATTTATTGCAAATGTTAAGGTAAAAAAGGCAACTCTGAAGAATGTCGTCTTCTGGGATTTTGAGCCATGTAGATATTTTGTTAACTGACGTTTCGAAGGAACTTATGGCCTCCATCTTCAAGGTATAAGAAATCCGCGAGCGTTGAACCAGCGTACAGACACCTGCTCACGCTGGTTCATCTCTCGCAGATCTCTTAGGCCCTGAAGAAGGAGGCGATAAGTTCTTTAGAAACGTCGGTTAACAAAATATCTACAAGGCGCCACTACCCAGAAGACGGCATTCTTCATAGTCACCGCCGTGAGAATCTCAAAACTTACAAAAGTAAAGCTATCCCTATAACAGGCCTTGAAAACCCATAGGTTTGTGAGACGTCGAGGTTCCCACATTTTATAGACAGTCGGCCCAGAAATGGCGGTGAAGTATTCCTTTTCTTCCAAGGTTGTGCTGTATTTAGTATTCTCTCTTTGCGATGTTCGATTTCGACAGCATTACGATGATTGGCATCCAACCTAGTATGTATTTATTGTTTCATATGTCACAGATGCAAGTGCTACAGACGAGATCATGGAGTAAAATTTCTTCGTTGTACGGATGATGGCAACTGTTGTTGTCCTTTTATTATAACACGTTGCATATCTCATCTGTGAACAGACGAAGGCTTCTTACAGACTACTGGTTATTTGTCCCCATCAAGTGGAAAATATTGGGCTGGCGCATGTTTCAGTACGAAAACACCGGAAAGCAACAGCTGGCCTGCAAGGTATGAAACTAGGAACCCAGTTGCAAACGGAAGAAATTATTCATTACATCACGCCAGAACAATATGTCACATGCCGATATTGCTTCTAGAAACTAGAGGGCAGCACTAGACTGTGGCCCAGGTTGCTTGAACCTGAGACGGAGAAAGTAACAGGAGAATGGAGATAATTACACAGTAGAAAATAAAAGAGAATGAGATGGACAGGTGATGTAGCATTGACGCGGAAGATGAGTAATGCATGCAAAATTTAACTCGGAAAATCCGACGAGAAAAGACCATATGGGATACATGAGCTTAGATGAGAAGGTGATGGATTTTGAAGGAACACTGTGTGATTCTCTCGCTGGGAAACCCAGGCATTACGCAATAAATTCTTCATTCCTGTATGCTTCCCTATGAAAATTGACGTGGACGAAGCTTACTTTCAACAAGATGGCGCAACGTGCCCCACGTCTAATGCAAGCATGAAGGAAATTGAGAGTTACTTCGGTAATGGTTTTATTTCGAAATCCGTAGCCGCCAAGATCACCAGACATCACACCACCTGATTTCTTCTTGTGGGGTTTACTGAAGGGCCGTGTATACAGCAATATGCCGCGAACAATTGACGCCCTCAGAGACGCGATACGGCTGGAGGTTACTGCCATTACAGATGTCACATTACCAGATGTCTTCGCCAATTTGCAGACTCGCATAAAAAAGTGCTTGGATGCTGGAGGGGACCATTTTCAGCATATGCTCTAGGCAGATCTTGTTGAGCAACATACAAGGTAACTACATGTCAGTTTTCATAGGGAACCATACAAAAATTAAAAAGTTGTTGAGGAATGTTTGGATTTCCTAGCGAGAGAATCACATTGTAGGTTTTTGAGTTGTGGGCTGGATTTAGCTGGCTGAAATTTGGGTAAAGAGGCAGGCTCTTGTGAACTCGGTAATACACATTGAGGTTCCATAAAGTGCAGAGAATCTACTGATCAGCTGAGCGACTGTGAGTTTCTCAAGATGGATTCAGCTGCAAGGGGCTAGTTAGTCGTGCGGTGTTCTTAGACAGCTTTAGTGTCTTTTAGTTTAGTGACTGGCAGGCGTCGGTATGGTGCCCTCCTCTAACAGGAATTGTGAGAATTCTATAAGTTCAGTCTGGTTTTGACGGACAGGCATGTTATTCGAGCTGTATTGAATTCGTAAGGTAAACAAGAGAAGTGGATGAAATGGAAAAAGAAGTCTGGCAGGTGTCGCTATATGACAGCTCAATTGAAGAGCTTCGGCAGCCCGGAATTCAATGTATCTTCTATATTTAACACCCTTGTATCTTTTTATTCATATGTCATAACGTCAACATGAATTACTCAGGGTTTCATACATAAATAAATTGAAGACCGGGGTAGTAGGATCCGAAATTTCAACATATCTGTGGCCAGAGTCGCAATTCGATATAATCCTGAGCCAGTTTCACACACACCTGATCCTCATAGCCTATTTACTTAAGATATGTCTGTATGTAATATTTGCCTGTATCATCCTTTGTCTTTCAAACTGAAATTTTTTCCAAGACATTTTCCCGACGAAATTCTACAAGTCTATGTATTTATTTCTCCACCCCCCCTATCGTCATGTGAGAGCCGATTGTCTAGAAAATGTGGGACCCTCAACGTCTCACAACACTATGGGTCTCCACGGCCTGTTACAGGGATACCTTTACTTTACCTACTTCATATTCTGTGGATTATGAACTGATTTAAGTTGGATAATACTAACGACTCATATGAGTAATTATGTGAGTAAAAATAGAAATGTATACTTTAGCAATATGTCACTCCGGGAGAGTGAAAGGGGAGTAATAAAGAGTAGAGGGAGAATATGAGGACAGAGTTTTGAGTCTAGGACATTGCAGGACAGAATTATTAAAACTTTCCTCATTTTGAGTTTGAACCGCCATATAACTTTTGGGCTAATACTGATATCCCTCTGCCATAGATTTTAATTAAAAGTACAGAACCGGAGAGTCCAGCCTATTTTAGACTCTTCTATAACAGCTTTATATGTGCGCTGCTGGAAGCTTATTGATACTTCTGATTAACGTTAGATAGAACTGGACACCGCACCATTCAGCTTTTTAAATTCGCATTTCCACTTATGAATAAATTCAAATCAGCAATAGACCATGTTGATTAAGTGCACACTCATAGTTTGAATGGTGCGCACTGCGTAGGTGCAAATCGGTCCTATCAAACATTTCCAACGAAAGAATCAGTACACCATTCGGTTGGTGAATGGAAATGCGGATTTTGTGGAATTAAGCACTGACTACGGTTTTGGGTGATGGCGGAGCCAGAATATTGAAGAGATCACTCTATTGCACTGAGAATTTTTCTTACAACCTACAATATATATACGAATGAACGGAAAAGGCAGTACTTAATACTACATCCTGAAATTGGAATGTGAGGGCGTTGACTTGAAAAATTCTGTGCTATTATAACATTAAAATTAGAAACGCATATGCCTATACCATTCAACATGAAAACAGGATATTATTCTTTCAAATCTCTTATAAAATATATTTCAGTAGATGAAATCTATTCATTGAATAGAATTGCAGAAGAAATGTGTACGTGCTTAATATATTGTGACATGAGACTGTCATTACTAGGGAACGGCTCAGAAAACACGCTTCCGCAGTAGGTCCCGACGGGGCTCGAAACGTAGAACGACGACTGTCGAGAGTCAGCAGCAATTTACTGGACTGGACTAGCCAGAAAGTCCGAGTCTCAAGTCGTGTGAGAGTAGCGAAGCAAGTCTAGTGAATCCGCGGATAACTGAGAATAGTGTTTGTGTAATAGAGGTTTGTAACGTGCAGTCACGAGTTGTGTAAGAGTTCAGTAAATCCTGTAATCAATCCAAGCCCCGTCTACAGTCACGCAGTCGCGTGACAGTAAGTTTTCAAGACGAATATGATGGGGTTATCTGGTCACAGTCTCAACGCCTAATTTGTAACGTTTTTACCCCTATGTGTTATTTTGTAAAATACTCAGTATTTACCGGAATATATTTTGACCACCGCTTGGATAACATACCTGCGTGAATTTCATGTCAAAGGTAACCATCGAATTAAATGATATGCCCTCGGCATATTTGTTAAAGCCAAAACATTTTTTTTTCAAAATAACTTTAATAATGTATATTAACTCGGTAATATTTCAAATACATATATCATGCTGCTGTAATGTTTCTGTGTGAACTCACATGTTCCAAATAGAAATACCTGCTTTCCCCTTCTGGCTTTTAAAGCGAAGCACAAATGAAATGACCAGAAATCTGATACATTTGGAATATTGTTTCTGTTGTTGTTATTGTTCCTGTTTTTCAGCTTCCTGTGTTTTAACTACGCCCTCTCAGCTGCATAATTATGTATAGTGGAAATGGGGGAGGGGGGTGCATTTGAATGAGGGACTGGATTAAATACAAATGAAACACGGCAAACGAATCTAGTTCATTTTCTAACTAAATTAATCACTAGTTTACTTGCTTGTAGCTTAATTAGCGACTCTTTCTCGTCTTTGTTATACAGCGTCAAGGTGGAAGATACGTATATGTGAATGAGAGACCGGAAAGTAAGCTATAGTGACCTAACTGACTCCATAAGGATGAGCCTTTCTCCAGAAGCTGCGGGTTGTGCAGCTGCTCAAGAAATGCTCAACATTTTATGGAACCCGAAGGTTCATTACCGTGTTCACAAAAGCCATCCGTTGGTCCATGTTCTCAGCCAGATGAATATCTATACCACCCCTGTATGGTTGTAAAACTTTATCTCTGACATTGGGGATGACCATAGGTTGAGGGTGAAGAAAGCAGTCTTCTGGGATTTGGCACCGTGTATATGTGGTGTTAGCCGACGTTACGGAGGAACGTATCGCCTCCATCTTCAGGGTAGAAGAAAAAGTATAAGAAGTCTGCAAGCGACAAGACCGTGAGAACGGTAAAAGCAGACTGCTTACCGTTCTCACGGTCTTGTCGCTTGCAGATTTCTTATACTTTTTCTTCTACCCTGAAGATGGAGGCGATACGTTCCTCCGTAACGTCGGCTAACACCACATATACACGGTGCCAAATCCCAGAAGACTGCTTTCTTCATAGTCACCCCCGTGAAAGCCTCAAATCTTACATAGATTGAGGGTGTTTGAGAACAGGGTGTTGAGGAGAATATTTGGACCGAAGAGAGATGAAGTAACAGGAGGTTGGAGAAAACTGCATAATGAGGAGCTTCGTGACTTCTACTCTTCTCCAAGTATAATTAGAATGATCAAGTAAAGGAGGATGAGGTTGGCAGGGCATGTAGCACGAATGGGGGAGAAGAGGAATGCGTATAGGATATTGATGGGAAAGCCAGAAGGAAGAAGTCCACTGTTAAGAGCAAGAAGTAGGTGGGTGGACAATATCAAAATGGATCTTAGAGAGATAGAATGAAATGACATGGATTGGACCGATCTAGCTCAGGATAAGGACCAGTGGAGGGCTCTTGTGAACACGGTAATGAATGTTCGGGTTCCATAAAATGCTGGGAAATTCTTGAGTAGCTGCAGATTTGGCTTCTCCTCAATAAGCACTCAGTTCCATAAGTAATCTAAGTAAGTAAGTAAGTAACTATTCACGCGAGTGGTTAAGACACAGTATCGAAAATAAATAGTCTTGTTAATCATCTGAAAGAATTTTACCGTTACCTCTGTTACCTCTACTCTGAGATCTAACAGCATATATTTTCTCCACAGAACAACCTCGAGCCAGTATGTAATGCGTGTTAAACCCAAGAATTACTGCAATTTCACGCGAGTGTATAATTCAACTTGGGGCTTGGCTGTTTGTTTTGTTACATTGCATGTCCTGAGGACTGCGATGCTCACATCGATTTCTGTAATTATATTTTGTTGAACGTTACTAAGCAGGAAACAATAATAACACGGAAGTAGATGACTGACTGGTTCATATGACCCTCAGATTAGCAACTGTCACGCACAGTGGAGTCATTAATTCTGTATAGACAGTTGTCATAATTGCTAGGATTAAATGTGGCTTATAGTATGTGACAATGTAACTAGTTGGTGAGTAGTGTTGTTCTCAGAGGTGCCCTGAGGCATCGGTCGCTTCCCCTTGATCTTTTGATAAGACAATTTTTTTATTTACTTAATAGCGTATTTACAATCTACTCTCGATAATATGGAGTAATATGTAAATTTGTTCTAAGTAGGTGTCTTGAGTGCCGGTCACGGTAGCCGAGCGGTCTAAGGCATGCACTGTCTTCGCTCGCTCGGAAGCCGAGATCGTGTGTTCGAATCCCACTCAGGGCATGGATGTTTGTGTGCGTTTTTCTGTGTTTGTCTACAGGTAGAGGCCTTGCGACGAGCTGACCACTCGACCAAGGAGTTCTACCGAATGTGTGAGATCTAGAAAAAACCGAAGTGAACGGAGAAGTTCATGGAGGTAGTCCTAGGCCCACTGGGTCTGTAGTGCCAAGGGGGGGGGAGGTGTGTTGAGTAGAGAAGTCATCCACTGATGATACTCTGACAGGCCTGTAGAGGAGTGGTGATGGTTTTAATCTTCATCACCTGCGGGTTGTGGTAGGTCAGACGGCCACTGTCTCCACATTCTCATTTAAAACAAATTATTGTACCATTTCTTGACAGTTTAAGTTGTTTGCAGCTTTGAGCAATAAAACTTTGAACTCTAATGGGAATGATTAACCTAAAGAAAGCGTTTGTTGTGTAAATGTAAATGAGCCCGAAAAGTTTAGGTTTCGCCGCATCGCGCGCCATGATAACGTAGTGCCAGTTTCATTTTATCACCGACGCTAAACATGGCGTGAGTGCTATTTTCCGTTAGAGATTATGAGTGTTCGTGACTGGTGATACAGGCGAATTTTGAATCCGAGATGTGGAAAGGGAGGTATAGGGCTATTAGGGAAATTGTTAAGTCTTGTCTCCTATTCAATGTAACACAGACGAGCTTACTGTCCACTAAACTAACCGTGCTACGGACCCGAACCACGGCAAATGTTGGCTAGTAACTGTCAAGTTTAGTGCTTTTATTTGTATTCAAATTATGTTATCCTCCATAAGATTCACTACTGTCCTAGAGGGTTCTTACCCCTCTGGCATATACTACAACAGTATCATAAATGTAACTGAACATGTCACACCCTGTCAGTACTGATATGTATTAGCAACTATCAATGAAAACTACGTATTTCAGTGTACAAAGCGGGAGTCCATTGTTATCTCACAATATTTTAACAATTAAAATGCCGACATAAATTTAATTTCTGTTAACGTGGTCTAGTGGTCAGAGTTCCTGGTTACAGATCCAGAGGTCCGGGTTCGATTCCCAGTGCTACCAAATTTTCTGAGAAGTAGTGGGTCTGGAACGGGGTCCACTTAGCCTCGTGAGGAAAATTGAGGAGATATTTCAAGAAAATAGCGACTACTGTATAGAAAACCGAAATTAACGGCCGTGGGGATCCGTTGCTCTGACCACGCGACACCCTCTGTCCACTAAAGTTGGCACTAATTTCGTCGACAAGCGGCGGTCGCTCGGTCGATATAGTTCGCTTGCGGACTGAAGCTACGTTGTTTGTTAACATTATTCAAGGGTTTACGAAGAGAGAAAGAACTTCTTGGAACCTCCGTGGGATACTTTTTCCAAAGCGGAATGTCCCTAAAACGGTGAAAATATCTGGCAAAGAAAAAGTCGGACTTTTTGAGATACGTTTTAAACGCTTGAACCCATTGTTATCACCAAAGTTTTTTTTTTGTGAGACGAGTTATAAGCAGGCATTGAATACAGTGGATGATCACATCTAGATTGGTAAACTAACTCCTTTGTACATACATTTGTCATGAATGTCACCAATGCCAAATATTGTACTACTTCTAACCAATTTATGAACAGCTGTTGCTATTTGTTAAGATTTTGTATAATACATATTCGAACTTCTCCTTTCCATCAAATCTCTGCTGGCCTAGATGTATGTCCCGTTTCAGATAAATATGTATGAGAAACAGTCCAAGTTCCTCTGCATAACATGTAGTTACAGTCTGAAACTTATTCCACTACAATAAAAGTCTTTACACGAAAGAATTCAGATCTCGGATAACTACTGCCTGTTCTCTTTCTTGTTAAATTCGTGATAAATCCAACAGGTTTTATTTAAAAGCTGGAAAATCCCCCATTTAATCTTCAAGAGAATTTCTTAAGCAGTGCTTCATTAAGAACACCTAACTTCAATAACTTTAAGTGGTTTGGAAAAACAGCTACTGTTATGTCCGAACTACAGTACCAGTAGTACTACACTTGATACAATTACAGTGTGCTGCTTCTAGTGAGATGAAATGTCTTCGGCGCAGCTTGCTTCGGAAAACAAAAAGTTCTGGGAAGACCTAATCGTCTACTTCCCTTGATACGATACTGACTGCGTAGAAAAATATATGTCCAACGATTCTTCTATTGTGGCCTATATATTCCATTGCCACCGTAACATTTTTTCAAGCTGTTGCTTAGCAACGGTGGAGGTGAATTTTACCGAGCTGTTGCGTAGCAACGAGAAGGGGCACACATAGAGACACCCAGACTGATGGGAGGGATTTATGAAGTACACCATTGAGATGGGCTCAAGTGTCATGATGTACATACCAAGTTCCACATAGATTGGTTCAGGCATTAAAAAGTTAATAAGGGGGATACACCGACTCATAGAGAGCATGGAGATTGCATAAACCCATTTTAGGAAATGGCCATGTCATAGCTCAAGCGGTTAGTCACTGGCTTCCCACCGCTGCGGCCCGGGTTCAATCCCGGTTCTGGTCAAGTGGGATTTGTAGTGGAGAAAGTGGCGCTGGGGCGGGTTTTCTCCGATTACTTCGGATTCCCCTGCCAATCTTCATTCCACCAAATTCTTCATCATCATAATCACCTGGGGCAGGTACAATAGACCACTCAGTAGCCGCCGTACCGAGTGAACCCAGCTGGACTCCACACCCCACTAAGCGAATTTAACCCATTTTAGGAAAGTGGACTAAAACACGTTGCAACAAACGGGGATGAGGACTTCGGAACTAAGAAGTTCTGTCTCTATTTAATTTATCCTTCCGCAATACATTCTTGTGTACATGGAATTACGATTTTACGGGACGCATAAGCCTACCAATTTGGAACATTTTTCGTCAAAGGATTTGATCGCTATGCCGACGAAACAGTAGGCAACTGTCTCACTGCTGCCTGGCTTCCGGTTCTCTAGATCTTTTCTTAAAATATTTTTAATAAAATACGAGTATTTTGGCATGTATATATGAATGTGTGTGGGTGTGTTCCGGCTGTAAATTTAAGTAATAATTCTCTGCTTCAATACTGTGCTTATTCTTTACGACAACGAGGGGATTTCACCCAGAATTCGTCACAAGATAAAAATTTGGTACAAGAGAAATAGTTACGAGAATTAAAGGTTAAAGCGCAAATTTTTGTAGCAAACTGTTAATTTCGTAGATAAGACCACTACCTTTGATTGTTTCGAATTGGGAGGTGCAAGGATAATATCAAGATATACGAACGCATAGTAATTACGATTTTCTAATTCAACAGAAGCGGAAATGACCTAGTTTCTGCAAATGTTAATGAGTGCTCCTGTAGAATAATTTGGTTCCATCATAGGGGCGGCCATGTAAAGCAATTTCCTGTGACCTCCTTCGGGTTTAAACTACACAATTAGCCCCCTTCCCACAATACCCTCCACCTCCTTTTCTTCCGTTCTGCTCCTCGCCGAGATGTGTCTCCAGTCTTCAAGACAATCCTTTCGGTTTCAGTGCAGCGTAAATAGAACGTCACTTATTTTTATATAAGAGTACGTTTTATTTCGCTTGAATGGAAGTGTGTCTTGTGTCGTCACTTCTGGTTTTACCTACGCTTCTTCTCAGCACTTTCTCGTAACTGAGCATACAAAACAGACATTGTATAAATGCTTATGCAAGTTCCTTCTGTTCCCCTTTCACTTTAAGCAAGTCATCATCAATGCTTTGGGGCACGCGGTAGCGTAGTTGGTTGAACCGGAAAGTCACGGGTTCGATTCCCGAACAAGTCACTGGATTTTTCAATCGACCTAATCTTTCCAGCGACACTATGGCCCTGGGGTCGACTCAGTTCATATCAGAAATGAGTACCAGCAATATTCCCGCGGGTGAAGGGCGGGCGGAGCGTAAGGCTGACAACCTCACCTCCGTATCTGAGCCGATTATATAGAAGATATGGGAGCCTGGACGTCTCACAATCCTATGGGCCTGCACGGATTTTTACAGAGATAGCTTACCTTTATCATCATCAGTGTTTTAAGAACGAATATCTTTCCAGTTTATGTCCTAATGATTGTTCAGTCATTGTTCTGCTGTTTCTCTGCAGTCTAAGATAATACGAGCATATGCAGATCCTATTGCTTCCAGTGCGTGACGCATAAACCTTTTATAGCTGCTTTCATTTTCTAGTTAGTTAGTTATTGGAGAGGGTGGGTTTCCCCATGCACTGAGACCAGTATTGGTCCATTGTGCTTCCCTCTATGATATTCTACCAGTCTCTATACCCTACCGCTATTGGTGCGTACCATCAGTCCCGACCGAGCCAGCGAGTTCGGCCTCTACTGGCTTGGCCGTATCTATAATGCTTTCTCCATCTATCAAAGGGGTTAGAGACTACTGTTGGGCGGGAAATGTCCTTGAATTTAGCTCAATGACCTCCTTTGGAGATATGAGGTTCTTTTACGTGCCGTAAAGCTACGACACGGGACCCACGGCTTAAAGTCCCTCCCGGAGGACTTGTTCCCTGAATTTTTCCGCCCTTAAAAATTCCACGACCTCCGCCGGGTTTGAACCCGCGTACCACGAGTCACGAAGTGGGAACGTTACCTCTAGACTACGGAGGCCGCTTTTAATTTTCTAGCAAGCCACGTTTCTTTCTTGATCCATGTCCCCAAATATAACACACTCATATTGAGTTTGTAGTATTTTCTGAAGGACACGAAAGTCGTATCGTATGACACAGACGTTACATAAAGGAGAGAATTGATAATAAACGCATTTCGAATCAATTGCTAAATTTGAACAAAAATCTTAATGTTTAATGATGTAACAAAGCATTGAATTGTATGTATACTTGCACGTGACATAATAACCACAACATGGAATATATAGTTAGTAAGACACCTTTTAAATTTTTAGGTAACAATTATGAATGAATGTATAAGGGGTGGGCCTTCTCGGCCCCTGCACCGCGACCTACAGTGGTCTGTTGTGCTTTAGGTAACAAGTAACTCCACGACACAAGAGTATTCTTAATCAGTTGATAGGCCTAATTACTCAGGTGTTCAAGAAGTGGCCCGCTGGAAAGAAAACCCTACAATTACTTATCGTGTTAATAAACTTTGGATATTAGGGACTATTCTGAGTCATCTCAATCCAGTTCATATTTTGAAATCAGAATTCTCCTAACTTTAATTTGAACATAAGTTTGTCACATATGCTTAAATATCCAAGCTCACATTAACAGAGCGAAATTTTGTAATTATGTGTCATTTTTCTGTGAGTACTGCACGAATTTTCACCTCATTTCTTTCCGTTTAACCACCTAGTATATACTGAAGTAAGAATACAAACTTTACATTCCCCCTAAAATTTCTAAAGAAAATAGTTTCTTTTTTGTGGGTCAAAATATCTCCCTCAGCAATTTTCTATCGAGCTTGAAATTTCTGTTCTTCCTCTCAAGTGAGATGGCCAGTCAAGTTTATAGATCAATAAAGGAGGTCGGATCTCTCAAATCCAGCAAGAGTTTGGTTTGCCGGACGGCCCTTAAATATGGCTTCAAAGAGCTCAGCAAACAGCAGTGCTGCAGGTAATGCCTGTAAGCGTAAACATTTCAGCTTTTTCCTTGAATCAATGCCTGAAAACTGTGTAAGCGCCCTATCACATTTTGTTACGATGCCATATTTTAATGTTTTTGTAAAGTAACATGTTGACCATCAGTGGGTCAGAAAATATTGTGGTTGGTGCCTCCAGTGTTGTCCCAAGCGTTTCAGATTTGACAGTTGCCATTTGTATTAATAATATTGTTAATAACATTATATATACTATATCACATCCTACACAATAACAATATTCGTTTTCCTACTTCACTTCGTTCGAAATTTTCCACCTGTGTAGAATTGCAATGGGAACCAATGGGAAATTGTTTAACTGCCTGTCCTCTTTGTTTACGTGAAACCTCCTGTTCGTCCCCTGATGTTATATTGTATTAGTATTTTTTGTCTCATCCCACGTTCTAAATCGGTTCTGCTAGGCATTAGCCGTCTAGTAGCACGGGTTCGCTTGTAAGTAAACTTGTCTGGCAAAGAATGTGTTAATGTAGAAATGCAAAATGGATGACTAGGAATATTTCATCTTTGGAGAAAACTGCATAATGAGGAGCTTCATAACTTTTACTTTTCTCAAAGTATAATTAGAATTATCAAGTCAAGGAGAATGAGGTGAACAGGGCATGTAGCACGAATTGGGGAGAAAATGATTGCATATAGGATATTGGTGGGAAAGCCAGAAGGAAAGGTACCACTGGGAAGACCAAGGCGTTCTTTGATGAACAATATTAAAATGAATCTTAGAGAGATGGAATGGGATGATATGGATTTGATTGATCTGTCTCAGGATAGGGATAAGTTTAGAGTTCTTATGAACACGGTAATGTACCTACGGGTTCCATAAGATGCTGTGAAATTCTTGAGTAGCTGCAGATTTGGCGGCTCCTCAAGAAGGGCTCAGCTCCATGAGTGAGTAAGTAAGGAATATTTAATTATAAAGACTCACGAAGGATTAATGTTAGTGAGAAGTAACTTTCAATACCCAAAATCATGTTACTAATAGAGTTTTCTGATAAATTAACCTATAGTTATCCCGTTAACAGGAAGAGTAATGAAGATGCGATAGTCCGTGAGCAGAATTATGCTTCCTGTGATCAGTGTCCTTGCGGAGAACAGTGTCACCGCGCAAGTAATCCGAAGACACTGATGTTTCGGTAATCTCACACCCAGAGATAGAGACAAAGTAAATGTGGGTCAGCGTTTAGTCGTGTCTGTGAGTCTCCGTGGTCTCCTGTTCGTGTTTCTTGTCATTTTCTAGTAGTATCTGAAACCGTGAGCGGATTTATATGAAATTTGATGTGAATAGCATACCAGTAGATGTTGGGGCACGCGGTAGCGTAGTTGGTTGAAGTACAGTGCTACAATCCGGAAGGTCGCGGTTTTGAATCCCGACGAAATCATTGGATTTTTCAATTGACTTAAGCCTTCCATCCGCACTGTGGCCCTGTGGTCGACTCAGCCTCTAACAGTAATGAGTACCCGGAATCTTCCTGGGAGGTAAAGGGCGGCCGACGCGTAAGGTTGACAACCTCACCACCTGTGAACCGATTGTCTAGAAAATGTGGGATCCTCGAATTCTGACAATCCTATGGGCTTCCACGGCCTGTTGCAGGATAGCTTTATCTTTTTTTAAGTTTTACCACTAGATGCTACCCGCAACTTTGCACTTTTTAGCCCTCTACCGTCTGTATTGCCGGCATGGTTTCAGTGAGAACTTCTGAGATGGAAGTGACTATTTTTGTCCTGATGTAGGGTTCCGAAATTTTCCTCCGAATAGTTCTACAAAATCTATCCCACTTCTGCCAAAATATTTTCTGTGCAAAGTAGGCCAATGTGGTAATAACCCGGAAGTATATGTATACATACTGTATATAGGCCTATATATATATTTGTATATTTGCTTCCCAGTTTAATGAGCCATGTTACAGTATCTCAAGGAGACCGAAGAACAAAAAGGGAAATCCCACTAATTCCGAACAGACCGTTCTTTGTATGACTCGAGGTTTTCACAACGTGGTTATGAAAATTCTATCTTCTGGGATATAATGTTGTGTAGTCCGTTGGAAGTTAACCGACGTTTCAGAGGTACATGTCGCCTCCATCTTCAGGGCTAAAAATAGGCTAAGCAAGAGACCAGAAGGAGGCAGCAAACAGTCTATTTATATGAAGAAAGCAGTCTTCTGGGATTTGGCACCGTGTATATGTGGTGTTAACCGACGTTTCGGAGGAATGCAACTAAATGTCATGAACTCTCTTGACGGAAACCTATATCCAGCTTAATAAACTAAATTAATTGTCTGAAAGCAGAACGCGACTTTTCAATACCGCTAAAACCGAGGTCCGTCACTGGGCACCATCTTCAGCCATTTCAGTTCATCTTCCATCCTACATAGCCCGTTGCCTTAAGCTCAACCTTAGTGTTATCATTCCATCGATGTCTATGTTTTACTTATTAGCAACTTCCAATGTTTCCTCACAAAATATTTCATACGCATTTCTTGTCTCCGTCACCTAAGCCATAATCACAGTCCCTCGTCACCTCCATTTGTACACAGCCCACCTATTACCGGACATGCAAACAAGTCTTTTGTCTCGGAATTCTTTCTGGTAAGCCCTGTATCAAGTTTAATGTTATAACTTTATCATGGTCTCAATCTTCGAAGCTTAAATTTTATTAAAATATTTCTTCATGACATTTATTTTCTTTTTTCTCTCTTCCACGTCCGTGCTATGTAACAAGCCCACACAGGAATTGAACTACCTTTTGTTTTACGACATTCAGTGAATATGATCCGTGTTAAAAAAAATAGCGACTGCTGTTCTCGAACCGGAGCAGCATTGCTTTTACCTGTGTGTTACATTTGTACTTCAAGGCCTTAATGCGGGTTGCATCTATGTGACAGAGAACATCATGGCCTCAGTCTCAGGCAGGATATACCTCCATTTATATCCAGAACACGTATCTTCTCCACTATCCCACCGTTTCCTAGCCCCTTGGTTATGCAAAGAGTACTGAGAACACTGTGTATTACACACCGTGTTAGGTTCACCAACAGAATTTACAAAAGTTGCATGTAAGTTGAAGAAGTGAAAGGAAGAAGTAAGGTCTTGACCACACAAGTAGCAGTGTTGCTTGCTTCCTGCTTCCTGTTGGTTTCTTGCTTTTCTTATTCTTCGACCCTGAAGATGGAGGTGATATGATCCTCTGAAGCGTCGGTTGACTTGCAACAGACTACACATCATTATATCCTAGAACAGGCAAGTCCAACGCGTCGATCGCGGGGCGATTTTTGGTCGATCTCATAGGCCTATAAGGAAATTATAGTGAAAAGCATGTAAATTCACTTGTAATATAATATGATTATATTCAGATTTTGAAGTGAAAATACGTATTAAAGTAGTCTGTACTTTCAATGTACGTATGTTGCTTTTACAACAAATATGTGTCATGTTATTTTTACCAATATTTTTGCTTAAAGAGAGGTACGACGATAGAAGGGGGTGGTAGATCAATGGCAGTTTTGACACTAAAAAGTCGATCACAACCTGTTTGAAGCTGGACATGGCTCTCCTAGAAGATAGGGAATTTTATTAACACAGAAATCGTGAATCATGCGAGGCCTGAAGTTAAATTGGATTCATTTTTCTCTGCAGCAAGTGACAGAACAAGTTGGTTCCTGTTCGTTCAAATGACTACATGATTAGGCAGTTTTGTGACACGTGTTGAAATTTAGTTCTTTCCTAGTTGAATTGAAATAATGGGATAAAGAAATTTGTTTAGGAACTTCAGCAAGAAAAACCGAACTACTTAAAGAAAACCTGTAACATCGCTTCAGTAGTTGAAAATGACCCCGAAAGGAATTTTTTGGAATTATCAAGTCCCTGAGATCTGAAAAAGAAGAACCATAACAAATGCTGATGTGCTTGAGACTAGCAAAGGAATTATCTATTAGTCTACGAATTTCTTCATCTGAAACGAACTATGATTCAAGCATTGTGCCCAGATTTTCGGAACGTTTATGGCAACGCACTTATCCGAAAGTGCTCAAATCTTTGGGCCCCACTTTAAGACAATGCGTCTTCCCTCAGAGCACTTTTGGTAAACAGCGTTTTGGCCACAAGACAACCAAAAATATGTGAACATTACAGTGATCGCCTGGTTTTATTCGGTTGAAATTTTAGTGTTCCTTCCAGTAAAAGTTACATTGGAAGGTTCGCATTATGGTTCATCGAAACTTTCAGATCAATGTGAAGACGGTGCTGAAAGGACTTCTGGAAAATTGGCCTATTGCCAGCAATATGTTCAGGGATGGCAGAGATGTTTGAATATGCGCATGGAATCAGAAGTCGAATGGTTTAAAGGCGATCTTACCGACTAAAGCTTCGTGGTTATATAGGTAGTTAAAGACCTACTGCATTCTGCAGTCAAATTTCTTAATTATAATTATTATTTCGTGAATAATTGTTGTATTAAGAGTTCTGGGTTATAGCTTCCGCTTGGTGCGACTGGAGAAACTTCATTCTCCAAAATGAAGTTACTGACTTATTGTTTCGTCTGGTCCAAATATGATTTATCAATTAAACAGGACCTCAACAATCTGCTCCGTGTAAGGAAGATCTCTTTGCCCGGAAACCGATTATTCCGACTGTTTGGTGATTCCCCTGACTCTCTACAGACAAATGCTTGGAGGGAATCTTAAATGAGTTTACGTACGCTTCCTTCCATACATTTGCCAAATCATTATCGACTGTGATACCATCATTCGTTGCGGTCGGGATAGCTCAGTCGGTACAGCGACTGTCTACAGACTTGACGGCCATGAGGTCGGAGTTTGAACTGTAACCGCCCCATGCAGGAACCTCAGCAATGTTGTTGATTTACATTCTTAATTACAATGCACCACGTGTAAACGAACTGTATTACTGTTAACAATAGATGATACAGAATTGACCCCAGCACCAGCAGGCGCCAAGGACGACATATATGGTCTTTCTGAGGGACAAGCAAGCTGCAGGTCACTTGAAATCCCCAGAACGGAGCAGGAAGTATCCCGCTCTTTCTTCTGGGAATTTCAATGCTTAATTTCGACGGCGCGAGTTTTTGAAAATTTGAGACTTGACAGGTACGAGTCGCAATAATTTTCGGAGGGGCGTACCGAGCGATCGTTAGCGTACCTCCATTTATTTGAGAGCTGTCAGAAGGACCGTCTTGTTCTTAGGCCCAAATTAACATGGATCTTGTTAGGGATTGGCTGAATGCAAATGAGAATAACACAATCAAATTTTAGGTTCAGCCAATCAGCAAAATTTCGGAGGAGAGGAAACCGGGCTTTCCCGGAACCGTGAGGACTTCTGCCTCTCCAGAGCAGTCAGTCGTCAAAAGGTAATAGGAGTGAGTCATCAAAAGTGAGTAATAGGAGTGAGTAGTCTAAAGGGAGTAACTGGAGTCAGTCGCCTTAGTGAGTAACAGGAGTGACCACCCGGAAGTTAAATCGGTGTTGGCCTAGTCCGGCATACAAATTCGAAGTGCTACCGCCTTGTAATGTGTAATTCTAGTTCACATCTATAATAAAGCGCAACAGTGTTGGTGAAGTGTGAGTTTTAAGTGTTCTCTCTCTCCTTGTGTGAGCAAGGCCCAGAAGTCGCCCTGAGACAGAATCTCGTCCTACCGTCTGAGCAGTCGGAACCCCAAACGTCCGCCTATCCACGTCCCCCCTTTTGTTTTCCCCGTTCCAAATTCGTGAATTTCACCCAAGTCCACTGGCGTCCGTACAAATTAAAATTCAGAGCAATCCCACACCCTACCCTGAACCAGACAGCAACAAGGAAGCGGCGGGTGAAAGTGGAGACCAACGTAAGGGCACTAAGAGGACAGTTATATGTGCCGACCAACTTGTGGGGCTGTAGACTCAAGAATTCTCTCTTCTCCACGTCGTCTAGACCGGGTCTGGGGCCCACTTAGCCTCATATCCAATGGGTAACTGACGCTATTTCCCCGGAGGTAAAGCTGCCGGGGTGTGAAGCTGGCCACTCACCTCCGACAGGTGCCGAGGTAAAGAAAACTTGTATGCATTCACTAACCCAGACGTCTCCTGGCATAATGCTTAATTAGTTAAACAAGGAAGTTTATCTTTGTCTTTACCATCCTATCATTCGTCACAGAATATTCTGTGAGACTGAAGGCAGAGCAACTTGCTATTAGCGCGATAGAAACAAGGACGACGAGAAGGGCAGGATCACAAAATGCATGAGGGAACGAAGAAATGCACACTAAATTTAGGTTAGTAAACCTGAGCGGAAGACACAGAATGGTAGAGAGGATAATAGTGAAATTAATGTCAGAGAAATGGTTTTAAGGGTGTAGATTCAATTCATCTGGCTCAAGTTAGGGTGCGGCGGCTGGATATAGTAAAAACGTAATGACTCTTCAATTGGTGTAATTTCTTTGCCAGCTGTGTAACTGTCGGCGCTTGAAGTACTCTGTTTCATGGCGCTAGTGTATCAGTTTCTCGTATTGCCTTGGTGCAGGCATCCTGAAGACGAGGCAGTACCTTGCTCCATAACTTTAGAAGGTTCTTCTAGTGCTACGAGGCTTTAGATCCCAGAAAACTTATTTATAAAATGGTGGCCTTATAGTATAGCCTGCAGTGTTGTTGTGGCGCCTCGTCAAATAACCGACACTGAATATCATTTTACATCACCGTTATCAAGAAATCTATTACTTAGATCACTGTGGTCGCGGTACAAGGGCCAAAAAGGCCCACCCCTTATACATTCATTCAATTACTTACTTACTTACTCACTGAGTTCAGCCCTTCTGGAGGAGCCGCCAATTCTGCAGCTAGTCAAGGATTTCCCAGCATTTTATTGAACCTGAAGGTTCATTACCGTGTTCACAAGAGCCCTTCACTGGTCCCTATCCTGAGCCAGAACAATCCAATCCGTACCATCCCATCCTATCTCACTAAGATCCATTTTGATATAGTCCACCCACCTACTTCTTGCTCTTAACAGTGGTCTTCTTCCGCCTGGATTTCCCACCAATATTCTATATGGATTCCTCTCCTCCCCCATTCGTGCTACATGCCCTGCCAACCTCATCCTCCTTGACTTGATCATTCTAATTATACTTGGAGAACAGTACAAGTTATGAAGCTCCTCATTATGCAGTTTTCTCCAACCTCCTGTCACTTCATCACTCTTCGGTCCAAACATTCTCCTCAACACCCTGTTCTCAAACACCCTCAATATATGTTCCTCACTTAATGTCAGAGACCAAGTTTCACACCCATACAGAACCACAGGCAAAATTATAATTCTGCATATTCTAATTTTTAAGTTTTTGAACAGCAGACGAGAAGACAAAAGGTTCTGGACTGAATGGTAGCAAGCATTACCCGAGTTCAATCTCCTCTTAATTTCCTCCTGAATCAGGTTTGGATCTGATATCATTGTTCCCAAATATCTGAACTGTGCCACATTTTTAAAACATCTGTTTCCTCAACAAACCTATTAGACACTTAAAGTAGTAAAATATAGTTGACACTGTGTAAGGTAAGCATTGTTTTCAGTGTCGAATTACATTTCATATGGAAACTGCATTTAGCAGATCTTTCTTCACATTCCCTTTTCTTGGCAACGTCATTTCGTTCTACGAAACAGCAGAATAGGGAGAATCAGAGAGTCAGAATGTGCCTTGGTTCCGTTGATTTACTGCATGTCTGAGAGAATTCTCTGCGAAGGAAAGTTCAGTTATGCTGTTGGCCTTTATGGAAGCAACTAAACACGGGAATCTCTTCTGTCTACTGGAGTAAAATGATAAGGCGAGCTTTTCTTATATGCTTCTTCTCACATTAGTTGTGAAACTTGACTTGTTCACGAGGCTAATAAAGTTATTCGTTAACTACAAAAGCATCATGGCTCGGAAAAGCAAACTTTCTATACTCCTTGAATTTTATTCACAAGGAGGTTCGTCCCAGAAGTTTGTGCCGCAGTAAGTAACTTCGTGGAGATGTGTGACGCAGCTTGCCAGAGTCGTATTTATTTATTGATTTTCATTTGTTTAACATAATTGAAGTTACGATTTACCCAGTTGTTAAACACGGCCTTCATACGTGTTACATTTACGTTTTCTTTTAAATTTTCCATTATTTCATTTTAATATAATAAACTAATTTAATTTACATAAGTCCTGTTTGTTTATCTTCAGCTTCTAAATTTTTAGCCTGCCTTATTTTGTTGAATTTATTTAACCTATAGGATTGCCGGGAAAATGTGAGGCAAATCGCTTATGGGTCACATGGGACAGCTCTGAAGTTCGATGTCTTTGATATATTCTCATGTGTATGGGAGCGACTATAGACGGGTTTTGGATTGATAATCGGATTTATTGGTCTCTTTGATACAGCTCGTGACTACAATTTCCAACTGTCTCTCTCTCTCAATCACACTCACACACACATAGTGTCTACAGTCACGTATATATTACCCGTTGCTTAGTAGCGGCTTCCATTGGCGGACGTTCCTCTTCCTCTGGGTTCCCGAACTATCCCCGTCCTCGGCTACCAGCTTCTCAAAACAACATCTCACAACAGCCGAACTCCAGCGGCGATGTAACTAATTCTCTAAGTCATTGACTTCTCCTGCTTAGCACATCTCGGCACGGACCGCATAGAAAACACTGTTCCTCTGTTCCTGTTTACAGGCCGCTGCCTAGTAACGGCCGTTGTTTAACTGCTGATTTCGCAGTCGTTGTCTAGCAACGGGCCTACATGCCAAAGTATGATGATGCTGGTATGCAGCTGATATGAAGTTGTTGAAATTGTGTCTGAAGATCTCACAGCTTTGACTATGAGGAGTCTGGTCTGGTGGGTTTTAAATTGGGTGTGCCTCCACCGATGTTCGGAGATAGATATCACTTCCACATTGAGGGTTGGAGAGTAAGTTAAACAAGAAACCACCAAAAAGAACAAATTTTTCTTGTTGGTTTATGCTTGGCTTACCCTTCGACCTTGAAGTTGGAGGAGATATGTCTTCCGAAATTTCGGAGGATATCTGTCGAACCGCATGGCGATATCCCCTAGATCCTGCTCTTCGACGTTGTGTTAGCTTTTATGACGAAATTCCTGCAGTCCTTGTAATGCAGGGAATTTGCTCTTTTGAGGAATATTACGTTGCTTGGAAATCCTGTCTTTATCCTTCCTAAGTTCCGCAGTTGCAGTACGGTAAAGACGAATTATAGCTGCATTCGTGGTCACAGTTTATTGGTCAGTAGCTGGTAAAGAGAGATCTGAAAGAATAGGGCTTAAATAAATACACGTACAAACAAAAGTATGGCAATTTTAATAAATCTCAGTGTGTGTTTACGAACCATGTTAGGTGAGTCCCTGTCACCACGGCATGGCGCGTCCTTAGGTTGCGGATGGAGGAGACGCCCTCGAGTTTTGGAAGGAAGCTGCGGATATATTGAATAATCAGTCGCGGACGGACAACAAGGGGTGGCCCTCCAGCTTGGGGGTTTAGCGTGGGCCTAACAACTCCTCACCGTACAAAATCATTGTGTTACGAAAACGAATACAAAGCCTCGGACCTGGACGGATTCCTTGGATAAACGTCAAGGAGGATGAGGTGGGCAAGTCATGTAGCACGAATGTGGGCGACGAGGAATGCGTGTAGGATATTGGTGGGCAAGCCAGAAGGAAAGAGACCACTGGGAAGACCAAGGCGTAAGTGGGTGGACAATATTATAATGGATCTTAGAGAGATAGGATGGGATGGTATGGATTGGATAGATCTGGCTCAGGATAGGGACCAGTGGAGGGCTCTTGTGAACATGGTAATGAACCTTCGGGTTCCATAAAATGCTGGGAAATTCTTGAGTAGCTGCAGAATTGGCGGCTCCTCCGGAAGGGCTCAGCTCCATGAGTAAGTGAGTGTGTTTACGAAACTTTTGTTATGTCGAAGAACAAACTCATAAGACAGACGCACAAATGTTCCATGCCGAAAAACCTGGATGATACATTGAGTCTGTCGCAAGATGCGTCGCAGATCAGTCCATTAATGTATAAGGATCATCATGAATCGATGCTGGAAATGTTATACTCTTCGTATAATTGTCCATATTCCAATAGTGATACAAACGCTGGTCGGATTCCATCGGACTGGTATGGTTTGGTATTGTTACGTCGTGAATTTCCTCTAGTTGGCAGAATTGAGAAAACTGGTTCCCGCCGTTTGTTCTGTTCGTACTGCGCAGTATGTGGGGCGCACCAATGATGTTCCATTCAGAAGTTATTAGAATGCATGTATTCTCAGAGGTTCTACTCTCTCCGAGCCCAGGAAAATTGTATCTTCTCCAAAAGGTCCAGACTGGACTGGGGTTCAACCGAGTCTCCTAATCATTGGGAACAGGAGGCTTGTCAACAGAGGTAAAGCAGTTGGAACGTGAATCTGACTACTCATTTCCATCTAGTGCCGAAGGCAGGATTGCTTGGTGCTATAATTCACTCCCCTATTCACCTTCACGGCGTGGTGCTTAAATAGGCATATATATATCTACTAAAGTGGCCCCAGTATTTGTGTGCAAAATATGAGCTACAAGCATTGCGCTTTGCCGGATACAAACCCAGACCGCTACCGCCAGACTACTGCGCAAGGATACCGTCACTTGTTCGAATCTACATAGAACAAATATACGGATTCGCCTATTGATTGCGCCTTGCGTTAGATCTTTTTAACGATGCATGTAGTGGTGTAATTTATAATTTTTGAGAGAGGAGGATATTGAATGAAGTGGTCGTGACCTGTATAAAGTAGCATTTCATATAATTGACTTGAGTGGCTTAGCAAGAGCATAAAATCCCTTGGTTAAATTAACGAAATTCACGACTGAGAATCGAAGGATGGACGCCCCCCAAACGAAGGAGGACTGCTGTCCATTACGCAGTTAAGGTAGTCCAAACGTAAAAAGAGTGATCCTTTGAAGTTCCAAAACTGCACTTAAAGTTTCCCACTGTCTCCTTTTGTTGATACTGTGACTGATGTGGAAATAGGTACACAAGACGATTTGTCCTAGTTTTGTTTCTTAACTCTTCCTTGTACGCGGGCTGCGTTGAGGATGACTGCCTGTAGGTTTGGCTCAGTGCCATGTCTGATTGGCTGGGTTGTGACGTTCGCTTGCCCATGAAATAGCGCGCAATAAATTACTGGTCGTGGTGCCCGGTCAATTTAGTCGACCTGTGTTTGGGCGGACGCGAAGGAGGGAACTAGGAACCGAGGGATTCGCAATTTATCTCTGCCCTTATAGGTCCATTTCCGGTACCCCAGAGCGTCACCACTTCCTGTGGCTTGGATTGCACTTCTTAGATCCAAACATTAAATTGTAGGTAATGTAAGAATTGAAAAACGACGTTTCGTCTAAGCACTTCTTTCGAATTAATATATCGTATATGAGAAATGGGGCCCTCACTAGGGTGACTATGATGAGCGCTATCTTCTGCGTCATGGCGCTGTGTACTGCAATGGAAATTTACCAACGTTCTTCTGAATTTCTGATAAATTCCTGCAAGGAAACAAGGCACAGTATTCCAGAAGAGAGTACTCTTGATATGTTAAAGTCAAAGTAAAGTACCTTCATAATCACCACCCACGAAACGCTCACCAACACAATGTCATCCTCCACTAGAAAATAAAAGGAAAAGACCAGAAGAAGTTCCACCGCCAGAAACACAAAACTAAACAAAGGAAAACAAGAAGGCAAGACAATCCACCACTACAACACAAAATTAAACAAAGGAAAACAAGAAGGCAAGACAATCCACCAGCAGAAACACAAAACTAAACAAGGGAAAACAAGAAGGCAAGACAATCCATCACCAGAACACAGAAATAACCACAAAACAAGAGCAAAAAAGAAAAAAAAGGCATGACACAACCAAAAAATATTCCACATCCAAAACACAGAACTCAATAACGAAAAACAAAATTGCAACCCGCACGACGGTATAACAGGTATACACAAGCCATCTTCTTATATGATTAGAAGTGGCAGCGAGACTGACATAAATCTGTTGCCAGGATACGACTATTAAGACTGAGAAAACGAGTGCGTGTATAACAACGAACTGCTAAGTGTGTATATCAGCAATAGCTCTGTATTGCCTGTACTCCCGAGCTGTGTGAATAAGGTGTCAATAAATCCAATCACTCAATATAAAATCCGTCTTAAAATCACCTCTAAATGTGACAGTATAATAGAGGAATAACAGTGGATAATTGGAGTGCTATGTGTGGAAACCTTAGGTACATATTGGGAATTCTCAGATTTAGTTGTTGAATTTTCAGTGGATGTTTCACTATGAACAACAGTTTTCTTCAATGACAGTAACTCGTTGTCTGACGGTTTTGTTTTTCCTTTCTATTCCAATCGTAAAATGATATATTATATTTGCCTAAGGATTAGTTCAATTTACTCTTTGGAGCACTGAGATAATATGAAGTAAGATTAATTAAAGCGATATTGTGACAGTCAAAACCTTTTATGACTCTTTAATGGACGCTATGCTCCTCTTTAGCCATTTCAACAAAGTGACTGATTTATTATGGAGACCCATCCATTAAGAAGTTATGACTTGCTTTTCGCATTTGGACAGGAACAGCTGCCTTGTATTGTTACCTGCAGCTTGGGTGACCACAAAAGGGACATGGCCCATTATGAAAAGGCAAGTCTGTAGTTTGCCGAATATGTAAATGTTGTTTTGCTAATAGGGTAGCTGTTATAAAAGTGTCTTCGGAAGGGTGTAATTAGACCCTAAACTAAGAAATAACCGCTTTCACATGTAGGGTTCCGGGTTCAATATCTTTGAATCTCTTTATTCTCAAAGTTAGTAATGTGATTGTCTAGTACTGATGGTATGATGAATTGGCAGTTAAAATCAGCCATTAGGAAACTATTCTTGTCTGGGAGAAAGGCCGTCGGTTCAAATCCTATACAGTGGATGAGGTGACGCTCCCGCAGAATAGAGTGGGCAGAAGGACTTGGCATTTTGATTTCATCAGAGGCAGACGTCTTTGGACTGTACTCTCCAAGTATATCTAAATTTAACAGTCTTTATTTGGTTCGATTAATCTTTGATAATATAAAAAGGGCACATTACTCCGCACTTGTCAATAAAGTTATAGTGTTTGCTTCTGAAATAAACAATTTGTGATTAAGCAGAAATAGTGTCTTTGATTTGTATCAGTGGACAAGCCTTTAATGTGTAGTCNTAATATGAATTGTAGTTCTTGTCAAATTTTCAGTTGAAATCATTAAGGCTTAGAACTTAATTCGCAGTCGGCCATATGAACTACAATTACAGAATGATTCTTAAGGGCTTAACGGTATGGAGTTTATTACTCTTAGCCGTAAATTATCGGAATGAATGTTCGTAATTTCTGATGTTTATTTTATTGGTATGTTAGTTGCCTTGTAGCGAAACGTTAATATACTGAAAGAAAAGCTGCGCGTCAGAAGGGCGTACTTCAAGAATTGTAAAAGCGTTTGTATGTCTGATATGGTGAAATAAGAAGTTAACAAAATAATCTGACAGACTGCGCTAAGTGCCGTTTACAAAAGTATTAAGGGAAATAAGGTTCATTTTCACTAGAATGATACGAGAATTATGAATTATTGTTTGTTGCACTTTAGTTTCTAAATATTAAAAAGAATTATATTCAGACCTATGAAACTTACTTTCATAGTACATAAGATTGCTTACATATTTCTCCGAAAGTAGATACGCATATATAAAACATTAAAAGTTAAAAGAAATTTGTCCGTGTGCTTTATCACTAAGCACTATGCCATGAAGGCATATGGGGAGTGGAGGTGTAGCTCCATCACTTTTAGAAACAAATTTTAAACTTTTTAATGCTCATGAGAACACACACGAAACAAAAACAATTACAGAATTTGATATAAATTGTGGCTAAATTCAAATAAAGCAGGATGAAATTAACTTAAGTTGTTTAAAATTACTATGCACAGGAACAGTTACACTCATCAAGACACTCTGAATGGTCGGGAATCAAGAACCTGCCACGCGACGCGTTCTCCTTAAGCCTGTCCCAGTTGACACACTACTTATACAACCACAACGCTGCGACAACGTTCAGTCACAGAAACTGTAAAGGCTATGCAGTCGCTACCCTCATGACATTTTTATATGACGCATGCACAGTGGAGGCCATGGAATGAAGACAAAAGGAAAGCTGTGTACACGGTGTGTCCAGGATCCATTAGGACTCATTTTTATTAAATTTTGCCCTGCAATGCCATCTGTTGGCGAGTTGTGGCGTTAGGATTCTTGAAGTTTCAGTTGTGGCTGTCTATAGTTTCAAAGCGCAAACTTCGCTGCATCATGTGTTCTGACCTTGAATGTAACAGTACTGTTCTGACGCTCGTCGGAAAATGGAGGTTGAACAGAGAGCCAACATCAAATTTTGTTTGAGGTTAGGCAAAACAGCCGGAGAAGCGTACGAAATGATGAAAAGTGTGTACGGTAGTGATTGTTTGAGTCACTCGAACATTTTTTGATGGTATGCTGTATTTCGTGACGGCAGGGAGGACATTGAAGACGCTCCACGTGCATCAAACCCGAGAACAAGTCGCATTGACGAAAATGTGAAAAAAAAAGTGACCGAAATCCTTGCATCAGACAGATGTGTTTCTGCAAGACTCATCGAGGAGCTTTTGGGAATACCATAAAGTACTGTGCATCATATTTAGACCGAGGATTTAGGCAAACGGAATGTCTGTGCGCAGTTTGTACCGCACGCGCTGTCAGGCGATGAAAAACATGCCAGAGTGGAACACTGCAGAGATATGTTAAGGTCGGCCGAAAGTGATATAAAATTTACAAAATCGATTGCTACTGGTGACGTGACATGGTTTTTTCAATATGAGCCTCTCACAACGCGGCAGTGTGCAGCGTGGTTGAGCCCAAAGAAGCCGAAACCAAAGAAAGTGCGCATATAAAAGAGTCGATTAAAGACACTGCTAACCGTCACCTTTGATTCCAAAGGAATCATTCACAAGGAATTTCCGCCAGAAGGTCAAACAGTGAATTCTGATTATTATCTCGGAGTCCTCAATCGTTTGTGGGCAAGAATTCTTCGAATTCGACCTGAATATCGAGAGCAAGGTTCCTGGTCGCTCCTCCACGACAATGCCCCACCCCACAAATCGAAGATCGTGCGCGGTTTTTTGGCCAGAAAAGGGATCACAGTCCTTGATCATCCTCCGTATTCGCCAGATTTGGCTCCAACAGATTTCTGGTTGTTCCCAAAAGTTAAGTTGGCGATGAAAGGAGACCGTCACGACACCATCCAGGACATCCAAAGGGAATGTACCGCAGTTTTAAATGCGATTCCACATAAGGAGTACAGTGACTGTTTTCGAAAACTTTTCAATCGATTCAAGCTATGTATTGATTCAGAAGGAGACTATTTTTAATAATAAGAGTGAAATTTTGAAAATAATTCACGTTTTGTATTTTTAATGAAAACAGTCCTAACAGAACCTGGACGCAATATGTATGTGTTAAAGATGTTATAATAATGAAAGCAGAACGCTGATGCTTTGTGGAGTAGTAGAGGGGACTGAAGGGGGTCAGAATGGAAGAAAGTGCGGGAAACAGTTTCAGAATTATGATGGATACATACTGCATGTCAGTGCCCCGTTCAGAAAGGCTGCGTAGCGGAGTTCATGCTTCCATTGGAGGAATCTGAGACTGACACGCCTGTCGTTTTAGACAAAGTGTTTTGAAAATACATCTTGAAATAAAAATATAAATTTTTATGTTTATACCGGTATATCTTATTAACATTCTTGAAGAAGTGAAATCTCAAAACGTCGTAGAACGTGAAGTAGACACTGAGACTGAGTACCAAGACACGAAATGCATGGGTAGGGTGAAAGTAAAACTCTGCGTATTCTTAAATTTAACACTACATGGAACTCAGTGGCGAGCTTCATGCTCCGGTCGCTTTATTGCCATTGGGAAGAGACACCATTACCCGTCAAAGAAAAAAACTGGATGCCCCAGATTCGCTTCGGCTGTCGTGGCCTAGCAAATCATTTATGTCCATGCCAAGAAAAGATCGCTTGTCACGTGAGTAGCCATGCGCTTTCCTGGGCTATCTCGACTCATGCATACCGGAATATTCTCAGTACATTATTACGGAGTAGCAGCTGCTCCCGTGCGTCTACCCCTTCTGTTCTGAAAACAAATTGCTTGTTGATTCCGACAATTTTCAGAACTCAGATATTTCCAGTAATGAATGGTCTGTTCTTTACGACAGTGCTCTGCATAATTGTCGATTTGTGCATTCACTGCATAGAATAGAAGCCAAGACAATTACGGAAGGTGTCAAAATTTAGAGCAATGGCCGAATTTCTCAAAATGTAGATCTCTTAAAGCCCCAACTACAGTCTTTTGAACAAGTAAACCGGTTCCAAGAATTTTCGCCTAAGAAGCCTCTAGAATCGAAAGCTGAACAGTTACAGGACCGACAGTACAACGCAGTTATGGATATAAAAGGGGATCATTACTAAAACATAGAGTTTGGTGCATTTAGATGACAGCTCTCTGTGTTTTGAAGAGTATTTTATGTTAATCAGTGTTTATCCTTTCGCAATCGAAGTGGTATTGCTCCTAAACTAGTGATTTTGGAGAAGTGAGGTATAATGCAAAGGTGTTTAGGTCATACTGATTTTCGTTTCCTTTTTAAGTTTTGCTTTGCCTTTAAGAAATTAAATTCATAGCAGGTAAAAAGGTCAAGCTGTCCCTGTAACAGGCCGTGAAGGCCCATAGAATTGTGAGACGTCGAGGCTCTCACATTTTCTCTAGACAATAGACTTACAGTTGGCGTAAGGTTGTTAGCCTTTCCCGCCTGTCTCCCTTTACCTCCCAGGAATCATCTTGGTGCTCATTTCTGTTAGATGTTGAGCCGACACCACGGACCGCAGTGCGGCTGGAAGGATCAGGTCAATTGGAAAAATCCAGTCAGAGATAAGATTGAAGAAATATTTAACCTTATCCGCGTGTTACATAAAGATACTAGAAATATCAATTTCACAATATTAAGTGTTTAAAAGTACATTTAGAGAATCTAATGTCCCAAACCATAAGTTCGAGAGAAAATAAGAGATCTGAAATATAAATTCATTCCTGCCATATGAATTAAAGATTATAAACTATTTATTTGCAGACCCAGAATATTTTGAGACCAGGGAGTCAGTAAGAATACTTGAATTTAAGAAAAGCGATGAAGACGACTGTAAGAATTACGTTATCAATTCTTTAGTACTTAAAATTATAAAAGATATTTTCTCCATTTTAGAAATTCTGCGAAATTAGTTAAGGCTTTGCTTTGCAGAGAATGAAGTTACAGGATGATAGGGGCTTTTGCTGCCTGAGTGTACCTGTCTCTTCAAATGGTGAGGTTTTCATTATCATCGCAGAGCACTGTGTTTATTGCCTGCTCTTGGAACCAAGTGACCTACATACTGTAATTACTCTGCTCTTTCCTCGACCATCGACTCTCTTCTTCTCTGCCTTAAACCGTCGTCTTGTATTTCCTCTTCAAATGCTATTTTCTTTCAACCTCGCCACCATCATTATCACAGTCTTTGTCATTCGCTATCATCTCCTACTTTTCACAGTGGTTCTTGCTCCATTGTTTTTGGCCTTACAGAATATTGGGTCTTTGTAAGGATGTGCAAATTGTTACAGCTTAAAGAGCTCTCACCATGCAAAAACAAGAGGAAGAATACAGTGCTTTTCGCTCAAAGCTCTTCTTGCCAACCGCGAGTGCTGAGTTTAAGTTTCTGAACGCCACCGTTGTTGCAGACGTGAAGGCCTTGTACTAAATTGGGTGTTAGGGGCGCTCATCGAAGCAAAAGTTACTAGTTCCTTCTCTAAACGCAAACTTAAGTAACAAGATGTTATAAGATAATATATTTATAGGCAATGTACTCGTAGGCCTAATTTAACCCTTCAAAGCAAAGTGGTTACTATATGAACTACCTGCTTTAATATAAACAAAACACTTGCCTTCAGACTATACATGTGGCTAAGAGTGTTTCGACAGAAAGTTGTGGAGGAAGTGGAACACATTGCATATCCAGTACAAGTTTTCCATGATTTAAGGTTCACTCACTCATGGTGCTGAGCCCTTCTTGAGAAGCTGTCAATTGTGCAGCTATCCAAGAACTTCCCAGCATTTTATGGAACCAGAAGGTTCATTATCGTGTTCACAAGAACTCTCCACTGGTCCCTATCCTGAGCCAATCCATACCATCCCATCCTATCTAAGATCAATTTTAATGTTGTCCACCCACCTATGTTTTTTTTTGTTCCCAGTGGTCTCTTTCCTTCTGACTTTCACACCAATACCCTATATGAATACCTCTTCTCCCCATCCGTGCTACATGCCCTGCCTATCGAATTCTCCTTGACTTGAACATTCTAATTGTACTTGGAGAAAAGTACAAGTTGTGTAGCTCTTTATTATGAAGTGTTTACGGTTTTCGAGATAATTAAACAAGAGCAGTTACGCTGTGGGTTTACATCCTGACTTGTAATATCAACACCCAAAAGTGGAATTCCAGACGCACGGGACAACGAGATATTAAACGAAGGTTTTCTGAACAGAGGCGTAGATTACGGAAGTCTCTTATTCTCGATAATAGATAAGTGGAACTCCCTCCGATCTGAATTCATTTGTATACAGCTGAATAAATATATATGTTCAGTTCAGTTCAGCTGTGAGAACTTCAAATCCTGTGATGATTATTCAGTTCGGTTGATTCATTTATATAAATTCATTTATATTTTCAGTGCCAAAAATAAGCATTTTTATCCTTACGTTATTCCCTTTTTGAAAATGCCCGATGGTTCGACACCTGAATTTTTAAAATCCATTTAATGCCCATCAAAGTCCGCAGGTTAAGTCCCATGCATTACGGTGTTTGTGACCAACTGATACATCGCATAAAAGCCCGAGAGAGCTGTTTCAGTAGCCCCCTGTATTGCAGAATACTTTCTGATTATTCATCTACCAAGGGAAAAAACGGGTTCAGGCCACTATACAAGAAAACGGTGCCCCTATTAAACATCAATTCCAATAAAATCAATTACTGAATTAGATGTGAAAATGTCTACTTTAACTTTAAAATATAAAATGTTTTTCTTTGCTACGAACCAGTCAGGTTGAATGCATCTCATAAATTCTGGACAACTTAAACGAGAGTTTAAATCATTTTTTACCATTTATTGCCTAAACTAATTTTGTTTGTGGCACCCGGTAGGTATCACAGCACGCAGTCAGCCATAGAGCTCTCTAGAGCGCTGTATTGCGTGGTTAACCCCTCCACATCACTAGTATAGTCTGTGAATCCCCATGCATTTAGGGCTCACAACGTGACAGGGATGGACTAAACGATAACATGGCGCGTAATAAAGCTGTCCAGAACCTTTTAACGTCCTACCAGGAGCGTGAATAATAATCATTAATATGATAATGAGTGCGACAGCACACAAGCCCAGAGGAAACAGAAGTTTGAGAAGACCCCTAAATAGTTGCCGTAACACTGTGCAGGCCACATGACGGAATGAGAGTGGTGGTGCGTATGTCGTGATAATTTGAAACCGAGTAAGTTGGATCAAGCGGTAACACTTCTGACGCATTTGGAGAGGGGTTCGGTTCGAATATCGGCCGGGGCACCGGCTATCCTTACTTATATTTTCGTGGTTTTCTCAGCCCCTCTAGGCAAATGCCCGAATGTTACCTTCAATTATGCCACAAAGTTCCTTCCATTTATCCACAAATCATTAGACGTTGAGTTAGTTACATCATAAACAAACCACGAAAAACAAAGATATAAATAAATAAATGAAGCTGGACCCTTCTTGAGAAGCCCTCCAGTCGTTCAGTTAGTCAAGAATTTCCCAAAATTTTATGAAACCAGAAAGTTCATCACAGTGTTAACAAGATTGCACCACTGGTCTCTATACTGACCCAAATCGATACAGTCCATACAACCCCATTCTATCTATCTAAAATCAATTTTAGTAATATTCTCCCATTTATGTCTATGTCTTCCTACTGGTCTCTCTACTTTTGTCTTTTCCACCAAACTCCTATATGCAAGCCCTGCTCATGACATCCTCCCCGACTTGAAAATTCTGATTGTATTTGGCGGAGAATAAAAGTTATGAAACTCCTTATCATGCAACTTTCTGCAACCTCACATGTACATAAAAAAATTAAAATATTTTTCCTGCACTAGATAGTACAAATGTGATCTGTTTGCAGTAATATATGTAGCTGGGCAGTCAACTGTTTCCGCAGTAACCACACAAGTAATAATTTATTTCCTAACTCTATCATCAGTTATTGTTAAGTTATATAAGTGACATATTTCTTTAACATTTAATTTGCCTTTAGAACAATGATGGAAGATTTGCCCATTTTATGTGGGTTACAACCATAAAATCCTAGTCTTCAGAAATTAAGTTAGATACACGAATTATTTAAAAGGCGGAAGAAATGTATCTGTCTGACAAAGAAAAGAGAGAAGACATGTGACGCACACGCCCAATGCTCCTCCCATATCTCACAGGACTACTTTACTTCTCCGAATAGCGATAGAAGTTAGCTCAATCTGCGGAAATACGGTAGACTTCAGAGGCCGCTGAATTGTATTTGATTTTAAATACCAGATTATCGAATGAAAAGGAGCCGGGATAGCTCAGTCGGTATAGGGACTGGCTACAGTTCGAGTCCCGGTAGGGTCAAGAATTTTCTCTTCTCCAAGTAGTCCAGACTGGCTCTGGGTTCCACCCAACCTCCTATACAATGGGTACCGGGGGAGTAAAGTGGCCGGGACGTGAAGCTGATCACTTAGCTTCAGCTAGTACCGATGTGAAGAAAATGTGGATCTATATATCCACTACCCCATAAGCCTTCATGGAGTAGTGCTTCATTAGTTAAGCACAGGGACAGCTTTAGACAATCGAATGACAGGAACATATTTGTTCAGTTTTCCTTTAGACTAAGAGCTCCTTGCCCTAATAAACTTGAATGTATCGTGCGTATTGCAGCCGTTAGAGGCAGAGAGGCGCTTTGAAGAAGGGGAAGTGAACGAAAGTAATTTGAGAATGGGATCAAGGGAATTAAGTGATTGGTCACATCGGCCGTGAGAGCAAGCACTGCGCTGATGCTGCACCAGATGCTACACTCCATTTGGTATAAGCTTCTCTTCACACGGTGAGGTAGGAAGAAGGAGCGCTCACTAAGCGAGGGTGGGCTGCGCTCCAGCAGGGGTGCCCATGTTTTCCGGATATTGTAGTGCTCTACATCGGTTTTCCGAAACAATGTACTGTTGTCGGCAGGTCTTTATTCCTGATTTCCGCAAATATCAGGGCCCAAACCAATTACGTAGTTTCTTTAAAGCTAGGCATAAAAGAGTTATTGAAATCTTATGGGTTAATTTGCATTTTGTTTACTCTGGCTGAGTTGAATAGCCGAGATAGCTCAGTCGGTATTGCGACGGGTTACGGTTGGACTGCCGGGGTTCGGCTCCCGAGGAGCAAGGTATTTTTCTCTAGTTCACAGAGTACAGACCGTTTCTGAGACCAATCCAGCCACCTGTCCGCTGGGTAACTGCAACCTTTTCCGGCTGATGAAATTGACTGCTCACCAGCAAGTACCTAGATAAAGACTGGTAGAGCTATACTACACACCCCTATACGTCTTCATGGCGTAGTGCTTAATTTATTTAGCACACGGCAACGTTACGTTTATGCCCGGCTGAGTTGAAGACCACTTAAATATTCGGCCACATAGAGCGCTACGCTATGTTCGCTACGTACACTACGTACGCTGTGTACACTCTGAGACGCAGCTAACATAGGGAACATAGCGTAGGGAGCGTACGGAAGTCTGTGTGGCCAGTCACATTGGCAATAAAGGGAGATATTTTTCTATTCGTATAGCGAACATAGCGTACGTAGCGCTCTGTATGGCCGAACCTTAAATGAGTGGTATAAATTATCCTCAATCGATCTCTTCGGGCCCTCTGACAGATTTTGGTTAAAACTGAAATTCATAACAATCATCAGCTTTATGAGCATTGCTATTAGTAAGCTGCGTTTACTTTAAATATTTTTAAACTTACATTATGCAAGGGCCTAAATTTTAATCCTTCGTTGTTTCTCGACAAGAATTCCTCTGACAGAACTGCGTAAACTCGAAGAAGTTCGCCTGTGGCAGTGCGTAAGGGAAACATTCTGTGACAATGCCTTGTGTTGAGTAGATAACTGCAGAGGTTTTGTGATGTCGAAAGACATACGAAAAACACTGATCTTGAGTAGGTGCGAAACTTAGCGAAACCACGAAAAATTCACCAATAAATCGATAACTTGACCGGATCTTTATGAAGCGTTATCTCTCCGACCTCTCACCTGATGCTGAACATGTTCTCGATCAGGTGTGTGGCAGCCCTGGTATCGAATAGTCGATTGTTTCACAGTGCAAGACGCCGTGTTAGTGGCTGGGGAGAGGTGGGGGCAAACTATGTAGTTCCCTTTATCAGATTTTCGGAAGGGAACGAACAAGACAACGAGATGGCCAGTGCTGATGTACTTGAGCGTATCCAATCTCAAAGTTGCTTGGAGAGTGACACCCATTACATTAAAATTACAAACCTATTACTAGAGGCTTGAAACACGATAGGCCCAAACAAGATGTTCTTAGCAGACTTGATAATGGCTGCCATATTTGTTTAATCTTTGATGTGGAGCCTGGAGACGGAACATACTGCAGGATATCGTCATAGCGATTATGAGGCATAAACCGAATGAAGAAATCACTTAAACATTTTGCGTTCGTTCCCTTAAGGAGGAGTTATGTAGGCCTTTGTGTGTTTTCTTTACTCATTTCTTTATCCTTTAGTCACTCTGGTTACTATATGTGCCACCAAGCACCTGACTTACACTGAGAAACTCTACACTCTGTCCACACATTGGTATTATGGTTCATGAGATTCTCACTTTAAAAATGGATTGTATACCTAAACAGAATTAAATGATTGGCTCATACAATGGAGACAGGGTATCTTTTTCTGTCAGACAGGAATTTATTATTTTAAATATTATTTACATATATTTTATTAAAATCGATCTTAGGAATATAGGATGGGATGGTATGGATTGATCTGGCTCAGGCTATGGACCAGTGGCGGGCTCTTGTGAACACGACAATGAACCTTCAAATTCCATAAAATGTTGGGAAATTCTTGAGTAGCTGCACAATTGGCGTCTTCTCCAGAAGGGCGCGGCTCCATGAGTAGGTAAGTATTTACATGTATTTCATATTTCAAAGAATAAATTTATAAAAAACATCGTTAAATTTATGCTTATACTATGCTTATGAGCTGTACAGGGACTGATTGCCTACAAATGACGCAACAAAGAGGGAACGAAATGCAAATACAATTAAGACGGCTGAAGTCGTTAGTTAAATTGAATGCAGCATGTAGACAGAATGGCATACCCACACGCTCGTAGAGAACAGAACGAAATGTACGTCCCACTCGTTTTGCGAAGTGATGTCCAGAAGGCTCCGAATTCGGTGCCGACCCTTGAGCTAGAAATGTCTATCAGCATAGTGAAAACTATGATCTGAATCTGGAGTGGAACCGTTTCCCGAAACAGCATGCCAATCTGATATACTTGAACCAGAAATGTCTATCAGCATATTGGCAACCTATGATCTGAATCTGGAGTGGAACCGTTTCCCGAAACATCATGCCAATCTGATATACTTGAACCAGAAATGTCTATCAGCATATTGGCAAACTATGATCTGATTCTGGAGTGGAACCGTTTCCCGAAACATCATGCCAATCTGATATACTTGAACCAGAAATGTCTATCAGCATATTGGCAACCTATGATCTGAATCTGGAGTGGAACCGTTTCCCGAAACATCATGCCAATCTGATATACTTGAACGAGAAATGTCTATCAGCATATTGGCAACCTATGATCTGAATCTGGAGTGGAACCGTTTCCCGAAACATCATGCCAATCTGATATACTTGAACGAGAAATGTCTATCAGCATATTGGCAACCTATGATCTGAATCTGGAGTGGAACCGTTTCCCGAAACATCATGCCAATCTGATATACTTGAACGAGAAATGTCTATCAGCATATTGGCAACCTATGATCTGAATCTGGAGTGGAACCGTTTCCCGAAACATCATGCCAATCTGATATACTTGAACGAGAAATGTCTATCAGCATATTGGCAACCTATGATCTGAATCTGGAGTGGAACCGTTTCCCGAAACATCATGCCAAACTGATATACTTGAGAGAGGTCCCAGTAGCTGTAAGTGTTGCGTAACAAATCATGCAGTGCCACGAACCTTTAGATCAGGTAACCTTAATCAAGGGCTATGGCCATTGGTGCAGATGTTGCTTATTTGAGCATGATTTTAGCCTTCATCTGGGTGGACAGCCACAAGGAGTGTTTAGGAAGAACACTGTTCAGTGGCTGAGCAGAGAAAAACGTATTTATATATGTAACTTGTGACATTCCCACGTTTTTTTTTTCATTATTTTTCAATCTAATCATTGGCCTTCCGAGTGGTTTCTTACCTTCAGGTTTCCCGAGTAATATTTTGTTTACGTTTCTGTTCCCTTGCATTAGTTGTATATATCCAACCCATCTCATTCTCCTTGATTTGGTCACCTTAACGTTACTGGGTGCAGAGCAAATACATTCATGAACTTCACACGGAGTTTTCTAATGCTTTCTGTCCCTTCTCCTTTAGGTCAAGATGTTCTTCTCAGACCACTGATCTGGAACATTCTCAGCACTTCCTTTGTGCGAGAGGAAGTTTCACATCAACACAAAATCACAGGTAAAACTACAACAATTCTGTATCTTTTAGTCTTTGTGTTTTTTTTTCTTATTTGAGAGATTACAGGTAGAAAAAATGGAAGCTAGCTATTCCTGAATTTACTTTTCTCTTCATTACTTCGAGTATGCGAAACGTGTTTCCTTCTGTCTTCTCGAATATCCGAACTTTACTGCATTTTCGAAGGCTTAATTAGCTTAGCATAGAGGATAATCAACTCCGTCCACTTTGACTAATAAATGTTTTCTCTTTCCTATTTAATCTTTCATCCTTGACATGTTTCGGTCTGAGAGACCATTTTCAGAAGGATATATAAATACAGGCGGAAACTACTATTGCAGTGTGATTGACCAGTATCAATACATACATACAATATCATTACAATGTCATGAATGTAAAATCTGATCCTTCAACAAATACAGTGATGCGCATGAATACATTAAAATATTTATAAATTATCATAATTAGATTGTTTACAAGCTTGGTTTAAAAAACTTGTTCAAATGTAGAACCAATTTGGTTCATGTCCTTTATATTACCTCTCTTTAAAGGAACTTGAGTGTCTACCTCGTCGTGGTCCTGCTGTTTGACGAATAGGACTCTTTAGTGCCGTCCTGTTGTTCGGGCCGCGCTGACCAGCGTGAACCAAATCAAATTCTTTAGCTGTTACTTTTTGTTGTTGGCGCTATCGACGAGACGTGAGATTCCGGATCAGAATTTTAGATTTAACTTGCCAGATGATTTTCGTTGCGTCAGAGGTTGTGTGAAAGACGGAAATTAAGAACCTTTGCTTTAGTGAATCAAATATAATTAAGCCGATTCAGAATACGGAAGGCACACAAGCGCCTGCATTAATCACGATCAGCTGGCAGCTGCTTATGTTACAGTAGAGTGTGAGCTGAAGAAACTGGCTGGAGGTCATGCGCTAATGTTTCGTTATGTTTCTAGAAGGTTTCTAAACACCCCAGCATGCCGCATAAGAATAAATTACTTCTTTAAGACGCCTGGAGTTCTTATGGATTCACCTGCGAGGCATTGTTACTAGAGCAAAGTTTTCTTTTGAGAACCTGAGTTCCATGTTCAGTTCGTGGTTTCTTTCGACTCTCTTCTTTATGATGACGTTTTAAATAGCCGTGCTTTGTCTGCTGCACAGAACCACTTAGAGCGACGCATTCTCACTACAGAGACATGCAGCAGTCCTTCCCATGCTTGTGGGAACAAGGATTCCTCAATCTGTGGACCCACAGCTCGTGTTGAAACTTGAGACAAAAGTCAAAGTCATGTTGCAACTCATGGTCAGTCAGTCTGTCAGTCTTGGTGTCGAGCCCCAGCTGGGACTCATGACCAGATGTTTTTTTCTTTGTGAAAGTTGCTGTCCTGTCCATTTGGGGCGCCCTCTCTGACGAGAGGTCGGGTGTGTCATTTACTTGAGACAGTATTATAAGAAATGATCTCTCAAACACTACATACTAACTGGACAGTATTGTGTTCAGAACCTTTCTAATAGTTTCGTTACCTGGGTAGCCAAAAATATACCTGAATATTCTAAAGAGTGTATACTCGTAAAAGTAAAAAGGTAAAGATATCCCTGTAACAGGCCGTGGAGGCCCCTAGGGTTGTGTGATGTTGAGGTTCCCACATTTTCTAGACAATCGGCTCATAGATGGCGGCAAGGTTGTCAGCCTTACGTGCCTGCTCACCTTTACACACAGGAAGATTCCCGGTACTCATGTCTGTTAGAGGCTGAATCGACCCCAGGGCCATAGTGCAGCTGGAAGGGTTAGGCCAATTGAAAAAAGCGAATGACCCCATCGGGACTTGAACCCACGACCTTCCGGCTTGTAGCATAGTGCCTCAACCAACTACACTACCCCGTGCCCCCGACGATGGTGTATAATACTCAGAATTACTGGGTTTTTGAACTTTTTCCATCCTTCGGTATTCTAGAAAGCAGAAAACGCCGTTTGGGAAACTGGACCTGTTTCTGTCCTCAGAAAAGAGGTGAGGAAGACACCTGCTAAGTTGGGTCTCTTAGAAAGACATAATCTCAGTCACTGGGCAACCCCTGTGAAATTCACACATCTATTTAATCACCTGAGACCAGGTTAATTCGGCGGGAGATAACAAGAAAATATGCAGTAAAAATTGTGATAGAACTCGCACATGAGTGGAATAAGGATAGAAGAAGTTCTATTGGCTAGGTTCGTAGCACGAATTTCTACCTCCTTTTCTATCCCAGTTCCACGCATGTGAGTGCTTTATCACAATTTTTACGGCATATCTTCTTGTTATCACCGCCGAATTAGCCTGATCTCAGGTGATTAAATAGCTGGGTTGTCCAATGATTGAGGTTAGCTCTTTCTAAGGGGCCGAACTGAGTAGGTGTTTACCCTCTCACCTGACGACGGAAACAAATCCAGTTGTCGAAACGTCGTGTTTTCGAGTTTCTAGAATACCGGATGATAGAAATGGTCCAAATCTCAGTAATTCTGTGTGTTATACACCATCGTCAGAACCCTTTAGAATCTATCTCTAGCCTTGTTCTGACTTTTAATTATTCCTGTATTGTGGGTAATTACAATTTAAATATTTTATCTGTAAGAGGATTTTTCTCCTGAAAATTATTTTATTATGAGTAGCAATTAATCAAGGACCATCATATTAGTGACACAGGTGGGCATGTTCCTGACAGCTCTACAGAGAACTCTGCCTCGTAAGCAATGTAACACGTTCCTTCTATGTAATTTAACATAAACAAACAAGTGGGAGTACATTCATTACCAAATAAAATATGTCATTTTCGCATTGAGTCTAACGTTGTCACCGGTTGTCAAAGAACACAACAAATTGTGTTCTTTTCCCAGCAGAAATATAAAGCAATAAAATTATGAGTGAGGTGACAGCAAAAATAAGCAACGAACTTAATATTCTAGTATTCCAGAACTGTTTTCTGTAGAATACCTGTACAATTGGAAGAGTTGCACTCCATAATGTAAAGGTAAAGGTAAAGCTCTCCTTGTAAGAGGCCGTGAAGGCCCATAGGTTTGTGAGACGTCGAGGATCCCACACTTTCTAGAAAATCGGCTCACAGATGGCGGATAAGTTGTCAGCCTTACGCGCCGGCGGCCCTTTACCCCCAGAAGTATTTCCGGTACTCATTTCTGTTAGAGGCTGAGTCGACCCCAGGGCCATAGTGGTCTGGAAAGATTGGGTCAATTGAAAAATTCAATGACCTCATCGGGACTCCAACCCCCGACCTTCCAGCTTGTAACATAGTGCCTCAACCAAGTACACTATCGAGTGCCCCAGTCCATAATGTAGCATACACAATTAACAAAGGCGCTGTTGAAGCTTTGTTAAGCCTATATAAAAGCGGAAATAATAAAATGCGAATTAGTGAAGGTTTCCCATATCAGAGTTCAATAAAATTTGTGGAAGGACTTACGAGATGCGTGGATAAGTCCATGTAATGTTATTATGCAGACTAGGTTTAATCGTGAATCAATATGGCTGAAGACTGGAACTATCCAAGAGTTGTGATTGCAGAGATCCATATCGAATTTCAATAGAATGTTTGTCAAGGATATAACGCAGCGCAGTCCGACAGTTCATCGACGTTCCGGAGGAAGATAGACCAACCAGTAAGCCACGCAAGTAACCATGGGAAGCATAAGAGTTTATGGGATACATAGGAATGCCCATTTATAACCTTATGTAAACTGGAACTTAATGTGGATTAATATGGCTGTCAGTCAGCGAGTCTAAGAGCCGGAAGAGACCATCAAATTTTAGTGAAGTTGTATCGAATTTTAATAATATCCTCAAAACAAAGAAGTCTGTCTCCTGGGATATAACGCAGTGTAAAGAATGCCGTTTTCTGGGATGTGGCGCCATGTAGATATTGTGTAAAACGACTTTTCGGAGGAACGTATTACCTCCATCTTCAGGGTATAAAAATCCACGAGCGAGGAACCAGCGTTAGCAGATTTAGACAATATCTACACGGCACTACATCCCAGAAGACGGTATTGTTCATAGTCACCGCCGTGGAAACTTCGAATCTTACATAACGCAATGTCGTCCGCTGCAAGGCAACCGACATCCCGGAAGAACATGTCTGCATCTTCAGGGTCGAAGAATAAGCCAAGCAAGAAATCAAGGGGAAGCAGATGCCAAGCAGTGATGGAAGGTGGTAATGGAAAAGTCCAGTTATGACGTTTTGTGAACCACGCTTTATTATGGGTCAGTATGGCTGAAAGTCGGAATTACAAGAAAGCGTTCAGTGCCACTGTCCCATATGGAATTTCAAGACGTCCAGCCATAAAGGCTCTAATATTAGGTCAAGGAATAACAGACGGACAGGCATGGCACTTATGTCATTACATTTACAAAACGAAGGCTTTCATGTCTGGAAAGCAGAGTTATATAAATTAGGATGTTATTTACGAGTATTTATTGTCTGCCCGTAATATGTGAACTGCAGCAGCTGTGCCAAATTGTCATTCGTAACTGCGAGCAGAGACATAGTTGATATTTTCCACAAAGCCTACAATTACAATTGAGTAATCGCTGCACGAAATGTACACAATCCGGTTGTAGAGCGAACGGCAGGATAGGGGAGATGTCGTTTCTAAACCACTCGATGGAACTTCGCATTATTCATACTGTCGAGTTTATGCTTGAAATATGAAAATGATTGGGTAGGAGGTGGATAATCAGCATTCAATTTCTTCTCTTCGCCAGTAAGCTCAGAACTATTACATCCATTTCACCTAGCCTTCCATCCAGTGAAACACTGTAAATTATTTTTCTTCATAGATGAAACCGGTCGGAGCGTGAAACTAACCACTCGCCTCCCTCTAGGTTTGAGCCTAATAATGTATAACTTTTCGTCCAGACCTTCACGAAGCGGCACTTAGACACAATTGCTTCACTTTTACTCCCTCTGAATAAGATGTGAATTATATGAACATGAAAACTACTGAAAATGTGGTACATCTCATTGAAATCGAGACACAGGTTACCAGAGAATGGCCTGTCGAACAAGAAAATCATACTTATTGGAGGCCTCTGTGTTGTCAGAGAAAGCCACTGTTGGCTCTAAAGACATGAATATGTCTTCGAATGACATTGTTAAGACGCAAGAGTGTAAATCAGAGAGAGTTTATTGTAACAAACGGCATTTTATTCGTGAATATTCAGGCAGTAGCGTAGGTGCTAGTCTAGAGTAACTTATTTCACTCTTTCACTAACCGCAGTCGCATGTAAACTATTTCGGTTCATTTCTTAGTATCATTAAGGCGAGTAATAGCACTATGTATACATATCCATTGTATGTGTTATAGCTATATAAGCCCGTTATTTCACAGAACGGTCATTTCAGACAGTAACTGCACTTTATTGAATGTGTATCTGTTCCTTGAAGGAACTAGGCAAGGGAAGTTAAGACGATACATACGAGTAACGGTGTTTTCTGTGGGGAAGTTTAGGTTATGTAGGATCTGGGGTTCTCATAATGGTATGGTTATGGTTAATGACTATGAAGATTTCTATCTTTCAGGATGTAACGACTTGTGATCTGGTGAGAGTCAGTAGGCGTTTCGGACCAACGTATCGCCACCATCTTCAGGTTGCTTCGAAGTGGAAATTAGCAAGAAACCAGTATGGGCCAGGCATCCCTTGTAAGATTTGAGGTTTACACGGCTTCCATATTTTGTAGATTGGCGTCCATCTTCTATGTTATCTTTTCTTTGTAAAGGCCCATTTTTCCTTCATCTACACCAGCAGCCATTTCATCGTTTGCTCCATGTGACTTTAGTATCCAATGCATCCTTCAACCCATTTAGTCAATCAATCCTATCCCACTTCTGACACCAGTTGTCACGAGTATGACGTGGCTATGGACTGGGTTTGAGTTAGTAATAGGATTTATTGAACTCAAGTACAATTTAGGCTGTCACTGTTCTACACAGTTCGGAAATCGCTGTAGGATACGTTAGGTTTTCTCAGTCTTTTGAAGTCCTCAGTAGTCGTTGCTTGGTAGGGATTTCATCAGTGGACGTTCCCCTCGTCTGGGTTCTCGAATGTCGCCGACCTAAGCTATCAGCTTCTCACAGCAACAGCCCACAAGGACTGAACCGCAGCAGTCCTCTAATCAACCATCTCTTCACTTACTCTAGTTCCTAATTTGTCCCGAGTAAAACATCTGGGCAAAGACCGCGCAGAAAACACCCCTTTTCATTATTATTGTACTCCTGTTTCCGTGGAATTGTTGCGTTCGTGTCTTCTGCGGAGCAGCGGCTGTTGTGTAGTCGTTTATTTGGTGGTCTCTGCCTAGCAACGGGTCTGCATGCCACAGAATGCTTCCATCTGATATTAATGTCCCTCGCTTTTCCTCGTTCGTTACACGCCTAAAGCAATCACTGACATAAATGTTCAGCAGTATGTGCTCGTATACCTGACTGAGTACAGCGATGAGGGCAATTAAGATTATTGAATTTTATGGACTCATTAATTATATCTGCTGTGTTCCTGTCAAATGTGATAAAGCTGTACCAGTGTTTCGCGAGAAATTGGAATTACGTTGTATCGATAGGGTTGAAATTAAATTTGTGAGGTGTGATATTTTTACAACAGCGTCAAGCTTATAGTATTCTGGAGTGTGAAGCTGTGTAATTTAGTTCTCTGAAGACAGAGGCAGTAAGTCCAATCGAAACCTTTGTGTCAACTATGAAACTACAGAAAACCGTCCCGATATAGTTTATTGCAGATCCTATTTTCGAAATCGACTGATCAGGCCTGCATGAGGATATGTAACATGCTAACTGGCAGATGGACTTGCACGGAACGCAATTCGGTTTCTGCAAGAAATTTCTTTCAATATAAAACTATGCTATGATGATAGCATCAAAAATAGAAAATCAGGTGATTGTAGCAAAATCGGAAGCACCAGCATCGCTAGCACCAACTCCCGCCATTGGAGAGTGCACCCGGCCAGTTCCAGCCGCCTCCAATCCCCTGAATTCTTTTCCAAAGTTCCTTTCTAAAGCTAATTTCCAATTTCTTCTAGGTCTTCCAAGTAGACATTTCTAGAAGTTCTCTCCACTTGATTATGTATACATTCTCTGTCTAGCACAACTGCTCCACATGCTCGGCCCACTGTAGCCTCTTTCACTCTAGAAGACCGATGATAGGATATGATGAGATGATGCTGTAATTGCCGTTATCGTACTGGTGATTTGCAGACATCCTGGCCTTTTGTGTTACTTCAAAGTGAGCAGCATTTCTTATCATAAATACCTGAAGAAGAACTCAGAAACCGTTCAGTTCATTTCTAAATTTAGTGTTCACAGTCAAAAGCACAACAAGAGAACCGTCAATAATATGAGCGGGCAGTTGTCATGTAAGAAGAATTTACTGGATATTTTAAAATTCGTTTCATTTCATTACTAAATACAAATTATTGTCTCTGTGGCTCTGCAGCCCTTTTTGGACCTTGGCCGCTTTTCAGTTTCTGGATCTTTTTTACACAGTCGGTAGGACTCCTTGGACGGGAAATCAGCCTGTCACAAGGCAGTTGCCTACACACAGAACAATACAAACACAATTCTAATGCACACAGACATCCATACTTTAAGTGGGATTCGAATCTACGACCCAAGTATTTGAATGGATGAAGACTGTTCATGCCTTAAACCGCGGGCCACTGTAATCGGCATTAACGGACCTAGTGTAAAATGAATAGACTTCTACAATTTGCAGGTGATAAAGGCGGTATCCACAAAAGAGGTAAAATCATTGTATTCTTAATGAGATCACAATGAAATCCGCACATTTTGTGAATCTCGAAAAGCTGCGATTACCTTTTGCTCGTACAATATGTATTTACGTAGCAAGACTGAAAATTGAAACAATAAAAGTAATGACACACGAATAACAAAATAATAGGTATGAAATGGAATGGAAACACACGGTGAAAGTATGGAGGACGGATATTGTTGCTGGATATTAAATGAAATATAGGAACAAATAACAAATTAATCTGACACAGCCAGAAAAAGCGTTAAGTAATTGCATTGTGTATGATAATTAACACTGTGCTAATACTTAACTGATCAAGAAATTCTACATCCCCATGAAAAATGAAAATTAATTTTATTACAGTAATGGCAAGGGCTCGTCGTTGGACCTTATTACGGGGCAACCTGTCCTCAAGCCCACACACTGCGTCATTGCAAGTCCGAGGTCCTTTGTGACAGTGTAGAATATTGTAGTGTCCTGCGATGTTATCTTCTTGCCCAAGCACAAAGCATTCTAGGCTACATCCTCTCGGATCTCCATTGCTTCAACAATCGCATATCAAGAACTGTTTCCCCAATCCTCAGTATTCGGCGGGTCATGTCGTGGTGACAAGGGGCCCAGACAACATTGCATGCTATATTTCAGAGTAAAAAGTAGGATTCCATTTCTCGAATTAACGCCGTGCTATAGAATAAATGAATCCACGTCATGTGTGTAAGAGTGCGTGGATGTAAGTCCGCGAGTTTCTAACACAGAGACCAGTGGTAATTAGAACAATAAACTCAAGGTGAGGCGGTTGGGGAGGGGACCTGTGGAAGACTGAAACCTGTGTTATTAACCCACATTATTTTAGCTGACTTTATCATTCCTATTTCAGCAGACGAAATAATTAATGTAAAATATTGGAAACTATGCAATAAACTGTACCTTCATATTGTACACATCAAATCTCAGCTTGATACTACAAACATTAAAGGGTGACCGTCTATTAAAATGATGCAGACTACTGTTAAGTGTTTTAATTAATGGCATATAAAAGACTGGTTTTAATTAAAATTGGAGTAGAAGTTGCTGAGGTAATTCAAAGAGACTTGTTCGCTTCAAGATCAAAGTTGCGAACATTTGTATGCCGAGAGTTCAGTCGTCCTAAGACAAGCGAGCAGAAGCACAGGGATGGACGGTTCAAGCAGTGGAACATTTCCCCTATGCGGACATCAAAAGTGTTGCAATTTCAATCATATTGATCCATGCACGATAAGCAGTGTCTTGAAACTACAGGCAAGCAATTAATGGAATTTAGTAGCTATTTCAAAACGTGAATGGAAAAGATTATGTCTCTCTTAACGCTAAAAGTTTAAAAATATTGCATGTAGACGCAGGGCAATGAAAAGTTATAGAATTCATGTCTGATTATCATCGCATGCAAGGGTTGAGTTTATTAGCCCGTTCAGTCCTCAAATTTCGGAAATTTATTCTTTGAGTATTATTTGTAACTCTGCGCCAATAAACAAGTTGTTGATATTGCAGTGCCTGGTTCGTGTCAGATTCAATATATGATGTGTTGACTGTCCCATTTTATATTTTTCTTTGAATGACACACAACAGTAACTCCATGATATGTATACAGTTGCCGTCTTGTAGTGCACTCACTTTCACCTGTTACTTCACGACATGTTTCGGCAACATAGTGCCATCATCAGGTGCCCTAATTACGCTAATCTATTTCATTGTTTGCTTTATAAAATTATTTAAAAAGTATTTAAAAAGTGCGTATTTGTCAACTATAATGAATATACACACACTAAAACTTGTTAAGATTATTCATCTTATGTGTCATAATTAAAACTTGTGTGTGGTTCTTCCACTATGGGGGTCGTTTTTCTTATATTCTCGGTAAACCTGCAACGTGGAAAAGGTACCTATTATTATAACTTTCGGCNAAATACTGGGTTATAAATTTCCTTATTTATATTGTTCACATGTGTTTTTTTGTTATTCTGTATATATGACAGTTTTCTAATGTGTTTAAATATTGTCCTTTCTTATTTGTTGCTATGATATCCATAGTAATTGCTATTGTACCATATGCATGTCCTGTGTTCAATATGTGTTCCGAGTATCCTGTATTGCTGTTATTGTGTCTTATGTCATGTATGTGTTCTTTATAGCTGGTATTAAATTTTCTCCCAGTTTGTCCTATATATTCCATGGGACAATCTAGGCATTTAATCTGTATATGCCACTTTTGTTATACTTACTCGTTTGTGTTTTTAATTTTAAAATGTGTTGTAAATTATTCTTAGTTCTAAATGCTATTTTTGGGGCAGATATTGACTCCGACCACAACTTACTGGTTGCCAAGTTCCGAACCAGGCTGAAGAAAATTATAAGATTTCAAAAGCACAGACCTAGATGGGATTTGGAGAAGTTATATTCTCAAAGACAAAGCGTGCAGGAGACCCTAGAAGAGAAACTCGCTGCAAATGCAGGTGAAAGCGGAAATGCTGAAGTGCAGTGAAACAATATAAAAGAATACATGTTAGATACTATCAGTGATTTGGTTGGTAAAGTTGAGAAGATAGCAAGAAAACCATGGGTTACACAGGAGATGATGAGTAAAATGGAGGAGCGAAGGAAATGGAAGAATGTCAACAATGAAGAAGGTAGGGGGAAATACAGGAGACTGAGAAATGAATTGAAAAGAGCCACGGACAGGGCCAAAAAGGAATATCTTGAGAAGATATGTAATGAGATTATAGAATTTCAAAGAACAGGAATTTATGATTTGATGTACATGAAGACAAAAGAACTAGGATGGATACAGAATCATGGGATTCAAAATATTGGCATCGTAGACTCCCAGGGGAATAGAATAGTAGATCAGAGGAAAGTGCTGAAAATTTGAGAAAATTATATTACAGAACTATATGATCGGCCTGATCGGCCAGAAACCTTAGAAGTTGAACCGGAAGAAGAAGTAGATACAGACGAGAAAGGACCATATATTTTACAAAGTGAGGTGGAAAAGGCTATCAAGGAAATGAGGAAGGGAAAGGCTACAGGAGATGATGATGTACCTGGAGATGTGCTCAAGTTACTGGGAGAAGGTGGTTTGAAAACACTGACAAAACTAATGAACACCATACATGAAAGTGGAGAGTGGCCCAAGGACTTTACAGAAGTTACAATGATTGCCTTAAAGAAAAACACAAAAGCTGCAAAATGCAGCGACCATCGCACAATAAGCCTTATTGAACATACAGCAAGGATAATAGCAAAGATACTTAAAAGAAGAATTTAGAGGAAAATAGAGGACATACTTGGAGAAGATCAGTTTGGATTTAGAAGAGGAAAAGGAACCAGGGATGCAATTGGGATGATGAGAATTATAGCAGAACGAACTTTGGACATAGATGAAGAATTGTGTGTTTGCTTCATAGACTGGCGGACGGCATTTGACCATGTAAACTGGACCAAATTAATGCAGATCCTAAAGGAAACAGGTATCGAATGGTGTGAAAGAAGATTGATCAGCAAATTGTACATGGATCAGAAAGTTAGAGTGCAACTGGACAGAGGGGAGACAAGAAGTGTGCAGATTGGAAGAGGAGTTCGACAAGGATGCTGTTTTATCACCAATATTGTTCAA
>NW_019739253.1:121377-142603 GCF_002891405.2 Cryptotermes secundus
AGAAACATCTGGAAAGTTTCGAAATGTGATGTTGGAGAAGGATGGAGAAGATCAGTTGGACTGATTATGTGAGAAATGAAGAAGTGTTAATTAGAGTCAGTGAGCAGAGGAATATCCTACACGAAATAAGAAAACGGAAGGCTAATTAGATTGGTCATGTTTTACGCAGAAACTGCCTTCTAAAAGAAGTTATTGAAGGAACGATAGAAGAGCGGTTAGAAGTGACAAGAAGACGAGGAAGAAGACGTAAGACGAAGCTGGATGACCTTGGGGACAGAAGAGAATACTGTTATTTGAAGGAGAAAGCTCTAGATCGCATTAAGTGGAGGAACTGTTTTGGAAAAGACTGTGGACTTGTCGTCTGACAGATTACTGATGATGATGATGATGATGTCACGGAATATTTTTATAATGTTTCTTGTTTCTTTTCCTATGTATGTGAATGTTGCCCATTTCGTTTTTTGTTCTTCTGAATCTCTGTGATGTTCTGTTTTTTTGTAATGTTTGGTTTCTTTTATTTGTCGTTATTTTAGTAATTATATCTGTGTTGTATTTATTGTTTACGAGTATGTTATTAATAGTGGCTATCTCAGTATCTTTTGCTACCTTGGTGATGGGGTAATTATTTACTCGATCTATAAGGTATTTAATACCAGACATCTTGTGTTCTTGTGGATGACATGAGTCACTTAGTATTATTATGTCTGTTTCTGTGTGTTTGCGGTGGATTGAAAATTGCAAATCTTCTGTTTCTCTATATATTTCTATATTCCTATAAAATACTACTTACACTATAAAAATAAAAAAAAATGGATTGAAACATTAGCTCTCGAAGCAGAAACAGCAATAACAAAACTAGACATAACAGAACACAACTACTATAGACACGTAGTTGCGAAACAAATAAAAGATATTAGCAGAAACAAAGATATTCATAATAGCTATAATAGCAAGAGAGAATGGAAATTAGCTATGAATATAAAGAGAAAAATGATAGATAACAGATTAATAGTAACGAAAGCAGACAAAGGCAATACATTAGTAATAATAACAGAAGAAAGATATCAACAAAAAATAATGACATGTAAATAAGAAAATAATTTTACACTAATTAACAAAGACAAAACACAACAATACCAAAGCATAATTAAACAAACAATAAAACTATGCACAAATAAAATACAAAAAGAACAAAAATGGAAATACACAAACATGAAACCTACAGCCCCAAGTATACACGCGACAATAAAACTACATAAACATAACACACCCATTAGACCCATAATCAATTGGACACATGCTCCAGCATACCAAATAGCAATACCATTGTCTAGAACACTAAAAGAATATTTACAATTACCAAATGTATACAATATACATAACTCAAAACAACTAATGAATGATTTAAACACCATCATAATAGATGAAAACATAAGATTATGTTCTTTTGATATAGAAAACATGTATACAAATACACCCAAAAAGATATAATGAAAATAAGTAAGAATATAATACAACACAGGCATAACATAAACACATATATACAAAGTGAAATTATGTGCATATTGAACACTATACTGAAGCAAAATTATTTTCAATATGAACAGAAATTTTACAAACAAACAGATGGTTCAGGTATGGGAGCTCCGACATCTGCAATTTTAGCAGAAATTTATATACAGAACATGGAACACGCACAAATATACGACATATTAATGAAACAGAACATAATCGGATATTTACGATATGTTGACGACATACTAATATTATATGATATAAACCAAACAAATATTGATGACATGATTATAGAATTTAATAAACTGCAAGCAACGATAAATTTCACAATAGAGAAAGAGAACAATAAATCTATAAATTTCCTAGATATAGGAAAATATAGAGAAACAGAACATTTGAAATTTTCAATCCACCGCAAACACACAGAAACAGACATAATAATACCAAGTGACTCATGTCATCCACAAGTATACAAGATATCTGGTATTAAATTCCTTATAGGTCGAGTAAATAATTACCCCATCACCAAAGTAGCAAAAGATACTGAGATAGCCACTATTAATAACGTACTCGTAAACAATAAGGACAACAGAGATATAATTACAAAACTAACTACAAATAAAAGAAATCAAAACATTACAAAAAAACAGAACATCACAGAGATTGAGAAGAACAAAAAACGAAATGGGCAACATTCACATACATAGGAAAAGAAACAAGAAACATTATAAAAATATTTCGTGACACAAAATTAAAAATAGCATTTAGAACTAAGAATAATTTACAACACATTTTGAAATCAAAAACACAAACGAGTAAGTATATCAAAAGCGGCATATACAGAATGAAATGCCTAGATTGCCCCAAGGAATATATAGGACAGACTGGGAGAAAATTTAATACCAGATATAAAGAACACATACATGACATAAGACACAATAACAGCAATACAGGATACTCGGAACACATATTGAACACAGGACATGCATATGGTACAATAGCAATTACTATGGATATCATAGCAACAAATAAGAATGGACAATATTTAAACACATTAGAAAACTGTCATATATACAGAACAACANAAATACTTTTAAATGGTGTCGTGAAGAAATATGAGGGCAAGCAATGCAATAGATTAACGTAATTAGGGCACCTGATGATGGCACTATGTTGCCGAAACATGTCGTGAAGTAACAGGTGAAAATGAGTGCACTACAAGACGGCCACTGTATACATATCAGGGATGAAAATCAGTGCAACAGGACGCTAAAATACAATAACAGTAACTCATTTTGCTTAAGCAGGTTACCTGCCTGTTGGAGAACCCTTTGTCTTGGAAGACCAATGTTTTTTTTCTTCGGGGTTTTCTTCCCTTAGACATGTTGCGTCCCATGGCTATCGAGCCATGTTAGCCCAGCAAAAAATGCATATTTGTATCTAATAATGTTCTCGGAGAACATAATTTCTTCAAAAGGTGATAGTTATTCAGAATCCATAGAAATTCCCCGCCCTTCAGTAAATCCTAATATTCTTTACCACGTTTACAAGAGCCCTGTAAGTGCGAGCCCTCACATAACATTTTGTATCATGTTGGTTCTTTACAGCGAAGTGTTTTAGCTTCCTCCAAACATCTTCACTGTATGGCGGACCCATATCGGCTATCCATGACGCTTATTTCATGCTTTCACAGTTATCTTCCACGCCTGGACGCCGTCTCCATTCGCAACATGCCCTGCCGTGCTATCAAATGACGCAGCAACTTGGATGTATGCATGACGTGGTTAGTTATGAAGTGAAGCAGACACACAACATTTTCATTTACAGCAGACGTTTCTATTACTTAAATATTATCATTACTGTGTAGGGTTTGAGGTTCTAGCAACGATGGTTATGAATACTTCTATCTTTTGGGGTATACCGCCGTGTAGTCCGTTGCAAGCCAATCGACGATTATGTCGCTCTCTTATCTTGGGTCGAGGAACAGATTAAACAAAAAGTAGTATGAATGACGTATCAAGCTGACTAGTAAGATACTTGATGCATGCTGGCTTCTTGCTTTGCTTAATATTTGACCCTGAAGACGGAGGCGACATATCCCTCCTTAATGTCCGCTTACTTTCAACTTACTACATGGCGTAATGTAGTAGAAAACAAAACTTTTCATTATTGGCAGTACATCTTAATTGCAGACGGATGCCTGATGCTCATAAAGCCAGAGACATATGTTTAAAATTCGGCGAATTACAGTTACAGTATGAAGAAAGCAGTCTTCTGGGATTTGGCACCGTGTATATGTGGTGTTAACCGACGTTTCGAAGGAACGTATCGCCTCCATCTTCTGGGTAGAAGAAAAAATATAAAAAATCTGCAAAGCGAAGAGACTGTGTCTGCTTTTACCGGTTCTCACGGTCTCTTCGCTTTGCATATTTTTTNGCTGAAGACGGATTATCGTGTATGAATTTTCTATGCAATAAACAATTTGTGAGATAAACGATAGGAATCGATTCGAGATTAATTTGAAATAAAAGCCACTGAATCGACCGAAATCGAATTCGCGATAACATTTTAGTATATAACCGCAAACCTTCGGTTAAAATTAGGATACCACTGAACCAACATAAATCAAATTCTGTATACAAATCTTAGTTCAGACACAAAATACCAGATTTAATCGAAATTTGTTGTTTAGTTGTCGGGGATCAAGTGACGGACAATCAGGGGTACCCATTATGCGTCCCTATTATGCACCATGTTCAAATAAAGTAAGAAAAAGCAGTTTATTCAATGTTGTGTGCAAGAGCAAACTTGGGTAAGGTAAAGCTATACCTGTGACAGACCGTTGAGGCCCATAGGGTTGTGAGATGTTGAGGCTCCCACATTTTCTAGACAATCGGCTCAGAGATGGCGGTGAGGTTGTCAGCCATACGCGCCGGCCGTCCTTTACCCCATAGGAAGATTCCTGGTACTCATTTCTGTTAGAGGCCGAGTCGAGCTCAGGGACACAGTGCGGCTGGAAGCACTTCTTACTATTACTGCTATAAACGTCATCTTGTGGAGGTAGAATGGATGATTGCTGTGCTGAGAGATAGGATTTTTGTGCACAGCACAGACATGAGATGAACTTAAGAGTATTAAAGATTAAGTAGGAGTCGGTCCTGGCCTATTAGGAGGTATTGTCTCGGTATTCTTCTGGAACTACTAAAAATAAATTTTAAATACCTTGAGAAAACCGATAACCAGCTGGCGATTCACCCTGGATAAGAGCTACAGGTCTGTAGAGCGTTATTGGTATGACTTCAAGAGGTAGAGAGAATTACTTTGAATTTTTAAGAAAACCGAAATGGCCTATACCTTATTCCTATAAGAGTCATTAGACATTAATTAGAGCTTCGGGACGAAGGGACAGGCGGTATTCCAGATGTGAGGGTCACAGTGCAAGTTCAAACAAAATGAACTTCCTAGCAGCTTTATTCTCAAAGTTTTATATGTATTCGGGCTAGGACTTAAAGAAACTTTCATTTTAAGTAACATTTTTTATATTAAAATCGAAGTTTCATGAGGAGGGCGCGCTGGAAACAAAAGAATAAAACTTTCCGAAAAACATTAGTTGGAAAAGGGAGTCACATGTTCAATTTCCCATAAGTGGCGATCGGGCGTGCTACCCTCAATAAAAAAAAGTAAAAGCTTCTAGGGTGAAATAAATAAGAAGGGCTTGATTTTTGGGTTGGTTTAGTAAGGCAGGGGCTACCGTTCCAATTGAATGACTGAAAACTTAATATAGGGAAATAGGAGGAAATATTCTGTAAACCCAGTTAATGTCAAATTGATAATTTCTGTAGCACTGCCATACGATTTTGCTGAAGACAGAATATCTGAACTGTGGCCACACTGGCTCCTAGTGCCAGAGACAACAAAAGTTAACATTAATATGCCGGCATCTTCTCCCTAAACTATAAAACACAATTAGGGCCAAGCCTGACACAGAAAAGTATAGATTCTGTTCAGGAATTTTACCCAGGAGCAAATAATTTGAAACATAAATTAAAATATTCTAGAAAAATGATTTAAAAATTAAGGAACTCAGGAGTTCCGTTGGAGGTTCTTGGAAGTTTCATTGATTGATTCCTGCAGAGGTTAATTTTGTTAGAAATATCAACTCACAAGTTCTGACTGGAAATTAAATTTCGTTTTTTGAAACTCCTAGTTCATTTCGGGATATAGGTAGCAATTCTCAAAATTTTACCTAACCGGTTTTACCATGTTGAATAACACTCAGAATTACTCGGGTTTTTTATTTTACCTATCATCCAGTATTCTAAAAACTAGAGAACACAGCGGTTTCGAAAACTGGATCTGTTTCCTTCCTCAGGAGAGTGGGACCAGCGATTGAGGTTAGCTCTTTTTAAGGTACCCAAAAGAGTAGGTGTCTCCCTTCTCATCTGAGGACGGAAACAGATCCCGTATCCGAAATGTTTTTTCTTCCATTATTTTAGAATATTGGACTATGGACAAGGCCGACAAAGCCGGTAATTTTGGTCCAAATTTTATGCCTCGTGATCTACATCAATTCTCTCTTGGAGCAGAGCGGAGGTTCTTATTTGTATCAGAATATAATTAAAATCTCTAATATTTTCAGAGAGCCTTTAATTCCGATTTTTATTTGTTGAATATAATTATCATTTTACATAAAATTCAAATGAAAATTCAACGTTTGTTTAAGAAGTAACGGATCTGAAGGAGACCTGGTAGAATTGTTCGTAAAGGTAAAAGCTATCCTTGTAACAGGCCGTGAAGGCCCATAGGGCTGTGAGACATCGAGGCTCCCACATTTTCTCCAGACAATTAGCTCACATATGGTAGTGAGGTTGTTAGTCTTAGGTGCCGGCCCCCCTTTACCCCCAAGAAGATTCCTGGTACTCATTTCTGTTGGAGGCTGAGTCGACCTCAGGGCCATAGTGCGGCTGGAAGGATTAGGTCAATTACACAGGGGCAGTGCAGTATCTAGACTTCTACAGTGACGGGGAATGTTACCTCGTTAACTTTAAGTGTGCTACACATTTAATTACCTTCTTCGATTTAGTTATTAGTTAGATCAGTCAACATGCCACATTTGGGGAGTAGGGGGACGTGTGCAGTAAACGACCCAAATAACGACAAAGCGTTTCCCTACCTTGTATTCAATTTTGAAGAACAGTGTGCCCCATTCCAGTTTGAAGCGAATGTACAAGGAGGGTATCTAAGATTTACGTCGTATTGAAGAAACCGATGTTTGCCATATAAACGAGTGACATATCAAATTCATCTAATGCATATCCTCGTTGCTCTAGTTGCTGCCTCACTTATGGAGTACAGTTGCACTTTATACTGCAGCAGAAAGTAGATATGTTCTTCTTAATTTGAAGAATAGAACCTCTGTTTCATTACCGAAGACGATTTCTAGTTTCCTAATGTATTCTTGAAGACAACCCTATATTACAACACAGCAGAAACTGAGGAGGTTGGCTTTGTTTTGGCGCTCTGCATTTGGATTCGTAAGGTGCTCATTTTGAATATTGGCCGGGGTAATTCATATGTCGACAGATATGTCGTTTCACTCAGTCTCTCCAAGGAAAATATCGGGATAGTATCAGGATTGGGCCAGAACAGCTTATAATTTTTTTTGTTTCTCCTTGGCACTACAGCCCCAGTGGGCCTAGGCCTACCTCCATGAACTATGTTCACTTCGGTTTTTCTAGATCTTACACATACGGTAGGACTCCTTGGGCGGGTGATCAGCACGTCGCAAGGCCTCTACCTGTAGACAAACACAGAAGAACGCACACAAATATCCATGCCCTGAGTGGGATTCGAACCCACGATCTCGGCTTCCGAGCGAGCGAAGACAGTGCATGCCTTAGACCGCTCGGCTACCGTGACCGACTTATAAATATTTACATGCACGAATATATACTGATTTAGTGTTCACTTATGTTACTGTTGGTCATTTCATCAACAAAGTCTGCAGTGAATACCCAATTCGAATTCTAGATTTTCTTCTATCATATAATGATTTGATGATAGAGGGCTTGTGGTGGACTGGCCATGAACCCAAGGAACCCTGCAGAATACATAAACGACAGAAAGCAAAGAAAGTAACAGAATTGGCACAAACTACAATTAGTGAATCGAGAAAATAAATTATTTTGCTCCTGTGAGGCTGATGAATATTCCCAAAAAATTACTAAAGCTACTCATTTTGAGCAAAACAGTAATCGTTAGAGATTAACATCAATAGTTGATGGGAATGCGGGAGCTGAGGATAGAATTCCACTTCATGCTGAAAGCACGAAACTCGACCGGAAAGCAACACGCCTTGCCCTCCTTATCACTTCCATACTCCATTAAGCAGATACAAAGCAATACCAGAACTCGTGTCCAGAATTTGAATTAGAGTACTTAAAGGAGTATGTAGGAAGTTTTGTTTAATGACATTTCCCTTTGTCTCTCCTAAGCAGGAGTTATTTCAGAAACCTCGAAGTGAGTAGCTGAGAACTTTCACATCTGTAATAATAATAACAAATATAATAATAAAATTATGATCTATTTAAATGCAAAATGAAGAGCCCAAAGTCCATTTATAAAGTGAGCACGAGTAAAGAAAAGAAACAAAACACATACAAATAAAATAATGAACACGATAATTCATACTCGTATAATTTCAATATAAGTCACGACCTTCTTCGAGCCCAAACTCCCAATAGGAAGCTCCTTCCTGAAGCAAGTCTTATTGGTTCAGTTCAAAATTTTTTATTTCACGAGAAATTTACATTTCCCAAAGATATAGATTTGCTGTGCGATTATGGCCCTTAAAGTTGCAATTGCACAGCCGCTTGGCGTGGGCCTTTGGCCGTTCCAGTTACAGCTTACACCAGCTGTCAAATCTCAGATTACCGAGTACGTGCCGCTGTAGCTTGAACAGCTACGTAAAATTCCCTGCCGGAAGCGTAGCGAATGCTACATCCTGTCCACACAGCAAGAATGAGCTTATGTCACTTCTGAATGTAAAAATGTGACTCTCTGCTTACTCCTTACGTATAACCTATAGCGTGTACTTAATTGCTCTTAATTACATAATTTATATTCACCTTAATTATAGTGAACTGTCACACTTAAACTGGCCCTTTATTCTTATTTCTTAGGCCTCCTTTCGTAATTATCTTACTATTCGACGGTGTATGACCTAGGACAGCGTTTATCAACCTGTGGTCCGCGATGATGGGACAGGTGGTCCACAAGCAGACTTAAATTAAATTAAAAATTAACCCACCAAAATAAATTAAAATTAAATAAGCAAGTAAAAATGAATTATATCATATTCTTTATTTGTCTAATAAAGCTTAAAACTTTGTTCAATTATTATTCACTTCCAATTTAATTAATTATGTTTCCATATGTATTCAAAACATGCTTTTGGATTTATTATGTCATGAACGGCACAATATGCCCAAATGTTGGTATTACCACATAGGTTTAAAAAAATAGGCCTACATAACTTACCAAGTACTATGGCAGAAATCTTCCTACAAGACCTAGAACAAAACAGAAAAAAAAATCTGCCTGAAGATGAAAAAATGACATACTATAATAGATACGTAGATGACATCTCATAATATATATTTTTTCCTTTGGCACTACAGCCCCAGTGGGCCTAGGCCTACCTCCATGAACTTCACCGTTCACTTCGGGTTTTCTAGATGTTACACATTCGGTAGGACTGCTTGGGCGGGTGTTCAGCTCGTCGCAAGGCCTCTACCTTTACACAAACACAGAAAGACGCACACACACAAACTAAACATCTATGCCTTGAGTGGGATTCGAACCCACGATCCCGGCTTCCGAGCGAGCGAAGACAGTGCATGCCTTAGAACGCTCGGCTACCGTGACCGGCGTTCATAATATATAGTCAGACAAAAATAAGCCCCCAGTGCCTCCTCGAACACTTCAATTTACAGCATAAAAACTTGCAGTTCACAATAAATGGGGAAGTAAACAACCAAATAGCCTACTTAGACTTAAACCTATTTAACAGACACGGACAAATACAGGTGAATCGTATAGAACCGGCCCGATGAATTTGCTAATAATTCCGCAGGTGATGCATATAACCGCTCACAATTACGACATAATAATCCGTGGGCCATGCTGAGTCGAATGGTGTGCGCATGATTCCCTTATGCTGCAAGGTCAAGGACAATGCCGAAACGTGTCTGCAGCGCTCAGGCGACAGTCATGGAGTACACTGTTGAACAGCGAGGGTTTCTAATGCCTACTTGAAAACGGCGGACACTTTCAACACCTGCTCTGAACACGGCACACAATCCAAGATAAGATATGTGTAAATTACTTTAATATCTGTAGGGTATATTTTATATTACACCTCATTTCGTCGGGACGGTTCTATATGAATCACCCTGTAGAAATGGAAATATACAGAACACCCACAACGACAGACATAACAATAAATAATAAATCATGCCACCCTAAAAAACAAAAATTAGTAGCATACAAAAATTGGGTACACAGACTTCTCACACTACTCCTCGAGGAAAACGCCCAAAACAAAGAGTTAAATACTATTATTAATATAGCATTAAATAATGGCTATAGAAAGGAAGACATCATACAAGTACATAACAAACTTAAACAAAAGAAAATTAATCCGGATAATAGAGCTGAAAAAGAACAAAAATTCGTCACATTTACCTACACAGGAAATTACACACGAAAAATCACAAAACTCTTCAAAAACACCAAAATAGAGATAGCCTTCAAAACAGCCCGCTCAATAGGTAAACCAATAAATGAAAAACGAGAAACAAACCCCTACGAACAAAGTGGGATATACAAAATAACATGCCAAAGCTGCCAAAAAGTATACATCGGCCGAACTGGTAGAAATCTAACAACAAGGTACAAGGAACATAAGACTAAACAAAGATGAATCAGCATTTGCCCAACACATACTAAACAAATGCCATTAGTATGGACCGATGACAGTAATCATGGAAATGATTGAGAAAGCCAAGAACGAAGCATCATGAATATAAAAGAAGACTTCCATATACACGTACTATATCGCTTTAATAAGCTCAATAAATTGATAGAAGGACAAGAACACACAAAAGAAAGTAATAACCAACATAACATATTCGACCTCATAATAAAACACCAGAACACGACCACATTAATGTCACAGACACAGGAAGTATAAATACGCGCCGCAGCACACCCTAGAACGGTAAAAGCAACACAGCACGCCACGAACAAACACAGGACGATATCAAAGGTAGGATGAAACAATAAACTCCTTAAAATATATATATATACATATATATATAATAGGGTTGCTGAAATAATAAAATACCCATAATATATTTGCAGAACCTCCTTCTCAAGAAAGACAGACGGCACAAGTTCGGCCCCCGTCAAGAAAGGCGAAAAGAGAAGGGACACAAACCTACTTGGTTTATAAATTTTAACTTAAATAAATTATTTTAAAAACTTTAATATATCAAGACAGCAGCTGTAGTTGTGAAAACTTTAGATTTTGTATATATAGTGCATTACAAACATTGTATGTGTATATATATTATCATTCAGAACACCCATTGTAATAGTGGTTTCCAAAGAGTATCAATGTCCCTCTGATGATGGTCTATAGGGACCGAAACATGTAAGGGTGTTAAATATTGAAGTAGTAAATTCTTCAACAGTCACACTGGAAGGAATTGTTTTATCCTTTATAACAATATGAATCTGGTTAAAGCAGATCTACAATTATGTCCTTCGGCCGAAACAAATTCCTGACTGCCTGCTCGTTGTGAGAGACCGCGCTGAGTGCTTCTGGCCAGGGGAAAGGGTGCAGGTATTGTTGTAGAGCTCGACAAAGGAGAATGGGAGAAGGAATGGGTCAGGCCAAAGGCTTAGAGAAGCATGGGCCAAAGATCAGAGTTGTTCACATGTTCTGGATGAGAAATGGGGCTGACTAAAACCATTTCGTTTGAACGCATGTTGAAAGGACACAGCATAATGGGTCAGATCCTATGAGCAAACCCGAAATGCAACTTGAGTCTTAGTTCTTTCAAGGATGAATATTATGATATTCACTTTTTATCGTCCCGTAGATTGTTACTATACGAGTTAACATTAGGAATTATAAGCACGAAGCACGACAATTTTCAGTACGTTGTTCCTGGTGTTTACGGAATGGACGTAATTATGTAGAAGGCACTGGGTGAGGCATGTGGAAGCCTGCCGTACAACCAGCTCATGAATGAAAGAGAATTTTCGAAAATTTGAGCGTCATTTAGCACTAACCAACGGAATATGTTGGGCTAGAGATATTCGGGTGGTCATGGGTTGTAATCTTTAGCCGGGACACAAAACATCTTAACTGAGGTTCTTCAGGCTAACAGTGGGGTGGAACTAAATACAGGGTAATTCTGAATTATCATCGGGATTTCCGTAGCCTATAATTTTCTAACCTAAATCAACACAAGAAAACTGCTTACGTGCTATGAAAGGCGCACAAGTTGAAGTTGCTTAACATTCTGCAATACTTATTCTACGGATAATAAACTTTATCAGTTACACTTTCATATTCTGTCAGCAGTTACATTTTATTCTTTCCAATTTGTGAATTATTGGGCACGAAAACCCTGACAGTAATTTAGAAACATCCTGTATACTGAATTAGTATTTGCTTGCAGTCAATAAGGGATATTTTAGAACTTTGCATTTGAGTGTACGAGGAAACAACCATTTAGTGTGAGAATAATCCTACGTTATGAACATTTTGAGAAAGCCTGTATATTTAGTGGATTATATTTATTTTATTTTGAATTTTTTAATAGACAAACTTCGCGAATAAATATCCATTATGGCAATTAAAGTTCTAAATATATACCAATATTTGAATTAAATGGAGATAATTTCTTCGAGCTCTTGAACTCTATCTAAATAACGTATAAATAATTTAAGCCAGGTATAGGGTACCAACACGTGGTCCACAATCCTTTTAAATTACTTCCAAACACGCAATAATCAGTAGATATAATGGGTGTCTTATCCTTGCGTGAATACTGGCCATTTTCAGTGAAATAGACGGTAAAACAGTTGGGTATAACGACAGAAACAATATCCTTCTGAGCGCCACATATTTTCTTATGATGTTTTCCAGATAACCTGTGTGAAAGTAACATTACGTAACATTGCCAAGTCACCAGAGAAGGGAGTCCTTAAATCAATATTTTACTCCTTTCTAAATCGAGTTAGGATTCATAGGACACCTGTAGCTTTATGTCAATATATCCTGCTTCCTTTACACAGCAAGGAAGTTGCTACAAGAGAATATGACGAGAGATGAGTGACCGGCGTCTTGAGACTCAGATGCCAATCCCGTTCATTAGTCCAGTTAACTAATTATTTCAGTGCTAATACTTCCTTATATAATGAGGAATGCATTGGGGAGAAATAATTATTTAGTTTCTGCAGACTAGTAGCTTCAAGAGAAACAGGACGGATTGGAAATCAGCAAACGACATTGCATAAAATTCTGTGCTTGTTTTGTTAACTTATATTTTTTTCCTTGGCACTACAGCCCCAGTGGGCCTAGGCCTACCTCCATGAACTTCTCCGTTCACTTCGGTTTCTCTAGATCTTACATATTCGGTAGGACTCCTTGGGCGGTGATCAGCACGTCGCAAGGCCTCTACCTGTACACAAAAACAGAAAAACGCACACACACACACACACAAACTAAACATCCATGCCCTGAGTGGGATCCGAACCCACGATCTCGGTTTCCAAGCGAGCGAAGACAGTACATGCCTTAGACCGCTCGGCTACCGTGACCGGCTGTTTAACTTATATAAACACTAAATATAATACTCTAAAGAGGAATACGGCCGGTCACGGTAGNGAATACATAAATATATTAAGCGATTATAAGAATGATATGAAGGGATTGTATAGGGATAGACATAGGGAAGTAGCAGATGTGCCTTCATCTTCTGTCCCAGAGTGCAGGTGAACCGCTGCTACTCCCGTCTTCACCCTACCATCTACAACCATCGTGAAGTCGGTAGCTCTTCATCACAGGCTCTCGCTTCGTGTTCACAATGCTCCCTAAGGTCGTCGCAGGGAATCCAAGCTCGCAGAGGAGGCCGATCAGAACTTATAATGATCGACCATATAACATTAACAAGATTTAATGAGAACAAAACACAATATAACGCACTGCAAGAATATACAAAAATTAGCGCAATGCGGGCATACAATGTCGCTGACAACCCAACACACACGGCTGATTTGAGCCCTATACTTATCCGCACTTCGCGGCATCAAACTCAGCCGACATGCCCAGTTCCACTGGCCCACCTACATTATGTACGGAAGTCGTTACACCACAACACGACTTCACTACTACTTCTTGGTCAGCCACTGGCGGCCCCAAAGAAAATATATATACTAACTAAACAGTAACTAAACAACTGTGCGTATCGCCGCCATAACTTTCCCCTGATGGCTGGCGACCGCAAGTAACCCCGACGTCTGCGGCCAGCTCCCAACTACACCGAAACTACTCGTAGATTTAGAAAACCCCCGCCGAACTGAAATTTAGAAATTCCTCCCGCTGGTCCGCCAACGTCCTCGCCCGATTGTATCCACTATCAGCCTCCTCCACTGCTCCCAAAACATACTTCCGAGCTTCAGAGACACACAGGGGCAGGAAGGGAGGGGAAACCACGTGGTATAGGGGAAGAGGAGGAGGGGGTAAGCTCTAGGACAACGATAAGGATTAGCGTGGAAGGTATGGCTGGAAGCCATGACATCACGGAAGGGAGCCGTTGCTTCAGCACGGCTCAGTATCTCCTCCCCTCCTTTAGTTTCTATCATTCCACGAGCGTCTGCTGCCAAGTAATGCAAGAGGGTCCATAGTCTTCCAGTATGCGGCACATCCGACGCTCAGGCTCGCAACGTACAGATCGGCAGGAACTGTACCGCTGCTCCCTCGGGTACACGCTCGCCCTTGGCTCCTTGGGATGCACACTCACTTCATGCACCGTTTGTCGCACCAGGGTATCATTGGCCCACACACTTCGCCTGAGTCCAGAGTCCGCGTCTCGCCCGTACTTGGCACAACTACCCCATGACCAGCAATACTTGATGGTTCAGTCATCCATGGCTGACAGGAAGATGTATTACGTTCCTCGGCCCTTCTGCCGCATTCCATACAAGGGGCCCCTGGGGACCGGAGCACGGGGATGGACAAATCCAAGATTAGCACGGCGACAGGGCTCCAAAGGGGCAGGGCTACTCCTGACTGACCCCTGGGAGAGGGGTCCTCCGTCGCATTGCCACTCTCACGCAGCCTAAGTTAGGGGTGTTGAGATGGGATATCCCCTGCTCGGAAGGAAAACCAAACTTACAAGTATATCTACATTGCCTTACTCCGNTACTTTCAGTGGTACTGACCACTTAAGATCCAACCTGGCGGAGCGTTGCTGCGACCTTGAGCTAAGCGGGTGCAACCTCAACAGGACTAAGTAGCCCACCCGAAACTCCGCCTGCTTCCTGCCCTTACTGTATCTCTCTGCCACCCGGGGGGCGATCCCTTTTTAAATTGCTTAACGCGGATTCCCAGAATTGATGAATGCTTTTCGCATCCTTACCTAACTCTAATTCGGCCAATTCCCATTTCAGCCCTAGGGGATGCTTTAGATCCCTACCCAGGAATAGGAAGGCAGGAGTCGCTGCAGTCGATTCGTGCCATGCTGAGGTGAATGCAAGGGCCAGGGATGCAAGGTGGTCATCCCAGCGAGTATGCTGCGAGTGATGGTAGATAACCAAAGCCACCTTCAAGTTTCAATTTAAACGCTCGACTTGGGAGGTCAGGGGGTAATATGTCTAGGTGATAATGTGCCGAATTCCCCAGGAGAAACACAAATCTTAAAAAGTTTTCGATTTGAAAACGACCGCATTGCCCGAAACATTAGACTGAGGGACCCCGAAAGATGCAAACATTTTTCCACTAGGCAGGCCTTAATCACTTCTGCGGAAATCCGACGGATGGGGTACATGCACGCGAACTTGGAGAACTCATCGAGAAGTACTAAGATTGCGATATTCCCTTTTCGGCTTCTGACAATGGGCCCGACAAAGTCAATGAAGACTCGTTCCATGGGGCGCAACACTACCTCACTACTGTGGAGGCCAACCCAAGAGTCAGGGGCTGGCTTGGTCCGCTAACAACCTTGGCATCTTCGTACAAAGCGCACACTTTGCTCCTCATATCGGGCCAGTAGAATACCTTGGCAATGCGACTTAACGTTTTGGTCACCCCCAAATGGGCCCTCAGGCAGGAACTATGAAAATATTCCAAGACCATCGATCGCAGTGCCTCCGGGAGAAGGTAACGTTTTGCCCACGCTCGCGACATATGGTATACCAACGCGCCATTCAGTAACTTGAACTACTTCACCGTTGGGTCCCCTTGGGTCAACTTACGATAGACGCTCCTACAAAGGGAATCCTTCTTTTGGTGCTCGGTGATAGATTGAAAGGCTTACGGAAGCTGTCCAAGAACTAATCCTGAGAACGTCGCCCCTTCCGAAGGCTGCTCATACTGCCGAGTAAGGCAGTCCGCCACAACATTCTCTTTGCCACTTACATGACTGACGCGAAATTTAAATGGCGCCAACCGGAGGACCCAACTCCCGACTCGGCCTAATTACTTCGCATGGCGCAAAAGCCAGGACAAGGCTTGGTTATCCGTGAAGAGGGCGAACTCTTTATGCTCCAAATAATTCCTATACTTCTCACACCCGTAAACGACGGCCAGACACTCTCTCTCATAAACAGAATATCTGCGCTCCGCCGCCGACAACAAACGGCTGGAGTAGGCAATCGGCGCTAAACTCTCGCCGTTCCCTTGGTGGAGTACCACAAACGAGAGAGAATTCCAAGGAGAAATCTGGAATTTGCAACACCGGGGGCGTCGCTAGCGCCCCTTTGAGCTGCTGAAACGCCGATCGTTGGGGCTCCCCCCATACAAACCGAGCATTTTAGCGTTTTAACAAATGGAGGGGTTCCGCCAGTTGGGAAAAGCGCTTTATGAACCGGCCGTAAAACCCGGCAATCCCCAAAAATCTCCGAACCGCCTTAAGGTTGTTGGGCGGGGGAAACGTCTTAATGGCCTCGACCCGTTCTGGCAAGATCCGAATCCCATCTGCCGAAACCAAATGACCCAGAAACGGAATTCCCCTCTGCTAAAGGGGGAAGCTTGTCTCGGTTCAAGGTGAAGCCCTCCTTCCCCAACTTTGCAAAAACCTCTCTCAGGTGCAGCAAGTGCTCCTCACGGGAGCGGGAATACACCACCAAGTCGTCCATGAAGTTATAAACGAACTTAAGCTTGATGTCTCCAAATAAGTTATTCGCCACCTGCGAGAAAACTTGGCACCCGACACTAATCACCATGGGCAACTTCGTGAATTCGAACAGCACGAAGGGAGTACAGAAAGCCGTAGCCTTCCGGCTCTTGGCCAGCAAGGAAATTTGGTAATAAGCTGAATTCAAATCTAGCACCGAAAAGATGGTCGCCTTGTCAAAATTCGCGAAGGCTCACTCAACAGAGGGCATCGGGAACGGGTCAAAAATGATCTTTTTATTCAGGAGGCGGTAGTCTACCACCATCCTCTGACCACCCGAGGGCTAATACTTCCTTATACAATGAGGAATGCATTAGAGAGAAATAATTATTTAGTTTCCGCAGACTAGTAGCTTCAAGAGAAACAGGACGGATTGGAAATCAGCAAATGACATTGCATAAAATTCTGTGCTTATTTTGTTAACTTACATCGACACTAAATATAATACACTTAAGAGGAATACATAAATATATTAAGCGATGATAATGATATGACGGGACTGTATAGAGATAGACATAGGGAAGTAATAGATATGCCTTCATCTCCTGTCCCAGAGTGCGGTACAGGTTCATAAGATTTGTTAATAAATCTTTTGAAACTGTGGGATAATTGAAGTACTTGGGAACGGCAGTGAAAAAGCTCATTGATGCTTAGATCAAAATTAAGGCATTGAGTTCCGAAAATGCTTGTTACGATTCAGTTGAAAATACTGTCACGTGTCTTGTTTACATGGTTAATAATTACTGGGTTCTGGATTAGATGAATCGATTTATTGGACGTTCGCCAGTCGTAACTACAAATATTTATAACACTTCAAAAGATAACTGGAACAATAATGCATAAAGAAAAGTTTTCAAAACTTCAACAATGGATGTTCCTTGGACGAATTCTGTGATTTAAATCTGTATGAATCCAAGTTCAATTCCGTAATTCCATAATCCGTCTGTAATTAAGTAATTTCATAATTTGTCTGGCAAACTCTCATGCCATGTTTCGGTGAATCGTGTAAAAGTCACCTGTTTCAACGGTATATTTGTCGCGTTCTTAGCCGTTACTGTTCTTTGAGCGGTTTGTTGCTTTGGATATTGACTTTCAGTCAGTTAAGTTTACCCTACGTGTATGAAAACCCCAGTAACCGAAGTTCTAGAGTTGCCTGTTGTTACCTAGGAAATGTGTTAGCCAAGCGTTACTTAGCTATACATGTCACAATGTTTTGTCTTGTGTTCCAGTTACATACTAAATTTTATAGAAATATAACTTTACGTGTTTTATAGAAAGATGAATGTGGACCTCGGTCTCTTTCTCTGAGAAAGAACATGCACTGACAATGTTAAAAGAGACTGAGGAGTGTGTTAGAACCCAAGGAGAAATACACGGTAGGACCGAGAAAATTAACACAGTTACTGAAAATCTATAATCTTCCTCATGCCCCCGTAGTTTACGTGTATGAACCATGGAAGGTTTTGGTTCATGCAGCATGCAACTCATTCATATTACCGCTTCGCTTTTCCTTCTTTAGCTAAGAAGGATTATGAAGGCAGGTGGCTCCGTGGAGTACCCTGAAATGCGTAGGGCAGTGCAGCAAGAACAAGAGAATATAAAGGCCTACTGCTTGATTCCTTCGTGGCAGGTTGGAGGTGGACATTCCTGTCGACTAGCAGCATGTATCCGTCTATGCAGGAGATGTATTTTAGAAATACTACAGAACGAACCGTTGAAACCTACTGGCAATTTCAATATTAATTAACTCACCATAATTGTTATTTGTAATTCCAGAGAAAGCAATTTATTACTCTAAAAATACGAATACAACCCAAATTTAAATTATTCTGACAAAGGACTAAAGTGTAGAGGTTTAGCGTACTAGATCTAAATTGAGATTTAACCCAGGCAGTAACAGTGCCTAAGAGTAAGGACCATAGCCTGGCTAGGCTAGCAGACATCCATCAGTCCATTCTCAAGCGTCACTTGTTTAATACATTCGCCACCCAGTAACAAACGGAATAAGGGATCATACCCTTGTAGCTCCAGACTCGTTTACCCTACATCACTGCAGGGTTGTTCAATTTTACTTAATCTGCACACTCGCTTCGTTTTATATGTAGATTTTACGCATGTTAATACTGGCATCAAGCAGAAACCATTGTAAATATGGGCCCAGATGAGAGGTTCCGTCCTCAGGTCATGGCGAGGGAAGACACCTAACACAACTGGGTCCTTTAGAAAGAGCTAACCTCATCCAGTGGAAGGAACTTGTTAGGATTCGGTTGACGTTCTGGACAACGTATTTTTGTGAACTGGGTTTCGACCCTAGCGTAGATGTGTGTTTGGGCATGGAGATGTATTTGAAGATGAACAGTGTTTACGGAGCTGTTGCCTGGCAACACGTTGATCAGATCTGTTACAGTATACTGACATTATCCTGATGAAATGAGAGAGACAGAACACCAAAAATAACTGCCTGAATGTTCGATACTGCGCATCTGCTGCTGTAACGGCTGTTTCGAGCTTGCTGTATCCTTGTTACGCAATGAAGGTGACGCTGATGGAATACGACACAGCAGTGCTTGCATGTGAAGTTAGCTAATGATACCGACTAGCACTGCTACTGTAATTTTTCTCCTAGGTATTCCTGGCGAGCTACAAATAGCTCTGCTCTGCATTTATTACAACGGCGTGCAATAGCGAACGAAGGTGATGAGCCTGGAAGATGGTACACACTGCAGGGTCCTCGTGTGCCAGTTGTTCTTGAAATCTTTACCTGAGCAACAATGAACTCAGATTTATTCCAAGAGAGCAAGAGACGAGACTGAACACGTCTTTATTCTGAGAAGAAAGGCTCATTTATCTTCTGTTACCCCAGAGTTCGCTGCCGTCGGTGTAAAGCAGCGGCTGTTTGCGTGCATGTGGAAAGGTTCATGTACGTGTACAATGTGTTTGTCTGCAGGTCCATATAGATAGGGAGCCAACAGGGACAACTGTGCCTAAGCCCCTGGCCAAAGTGACCCAAAATATTAATATTAACGGTATTAAGATATGTGTTTCATACAATTTGTGGTGTTTTTTATAGTTAATTTTTTGATGTTATTACAGTAGAATTATGATTTTGCTGTCAACCTTTAATCCTTCAACTTAGAATTATTTTCTTTTGAGATTGTTACAGAGAAAACTATGATTAATGATTGATATATATTTACATGTGTTTCGGAATAAAGACCGGGGCCCCACATATGTGACTGGCCAGACCTCCACCTCACCTCTCTCAGGCCCTATGCATGTGAATGCATGTAGGGTGCTTGTATGTATATGTGCAGTGCATACATTTATGTATGCGTGTGGAATGTGTGTATTTATAAGTATACATATATTGTATATGATGCATGTATATAAGTATATATGTGCGGGGAAAGGGAGGGGAGGTAGACGAAGGGAGAATTTTGTTTTGATAAAATTACTTTAGATTCCGTGAGAGTACTACTGAAACCAACATAGAATTCACTGTTTCGAAAACATGACTAGTCATGGGATCAAGGCGTAAGATTCGGCACATTCATTGTTGCGATCAGTGAGATTTCCATTAATGATATTCGTCAATAATTAAATTGAAAGACAAAACTGTCTCTGTTTCTATGCACCATGTCATGAAGATAGCAGAAGTCGCGGGAGACACAGTTCCACGCTTTCTTAGCATTGTGGAACAAAGTGAAGAAGGAAACACGGGCATGTCTTACAAAGAACATGTACCAAGAAGCTGAAAGGGTTTCATACTTCCAACTTTTAATCAAATATTATCAGGATTATAAGCTGGAGGAGAATGGGATGGGGTGGGTAGAGCATCACAGTGAAGGGGATGAGAAATGCATACGAAATTTTAGTTGGGAAACCTAAAATGAAAATATCACTCAAGAGATGCAAGCGAAATGGGCGACAGTAATGAATGCATCATATAGAAGCTGAATATGAGGACGCGGCCTTCATTTGTAAGGGTCAGAATAGGGCCCTCGTGAACAGTGAAATGAGACTTCAGGTTCCATAAGCGTAGAAAGTTTCTAGACTACTTGAGCAGATGCACACTGTTCGACTAAACTATGTTCCACAGAAGTTTTTTTTTATTGCTAGTGGGGTGGAACTAAGTCCCTTGTACTGCTGCCACTTCTGGCCTATTGTACCAACCCCAGATGATAGGTGAGGGTGATTGTGGAGTATTGGTGGAATGAAGATTGGCAGGGGGAACAGAAGTA